>NC_056747.1:447962696-448262696 GCF_019279795.1 Protopterus annectens
TGGAAACTGTGGATGTTCTTCATTCCACATTGCTGCAGTCCTAACCATTGGGTAGTCCGCTGTCCAGTCGGCCCGAATACCAAAGTATATGGCTGACGTCGGTCAAGGCGCATTAGACTGGCGTCCGGGCGTCAGGGTACTAATGCGCATGACCGACGCCATATCCTCAGTCTTTTTTGCCGCATGGTCCGATGCAGAAGCAGTTTTGCGAGTGCAGGTTGGCGTTCTGAAATTTTCTGAAGTCGGAGTTTCAGACCGAATCAAAGTTGGCTAAGTACCCCATTGGGGAATATTTTGGTTTTCTTGCCTCAGTATTTAACGGATGTCAGAAAAGTGAATAACTGTATTTCTTGTGGGAAACAGATACCTCATAGGGATTACCATACCTTGTGTATACCTTGTTTAGGGCCTGAGCACGACGTTGTTGGATGCCGCTCTTGTGCTAGATTTAACAAACGCACTATTAAGAGAAGGTTAGACTGTGCCAGGTTAGTTTTGGGAAGCGTTGTAATTATAAAATGCCGTCGGATGCTCCGCCGCTTCCCAAAAGCGCAAGGACAAAGTGGCAAAGCCTAGAGTGGAAGAACCGGCAGTCCCGGACGCCGGTTCTTTAGAAAACTCAGTGGAGCCGGAGGTTTTGCCAGCAGTTTCTTTGGAGTCTCACGCAGAGACTTTACTGTTACAGGATGTGTCCTCTCAGGAGGTAGGCCAGGCTGAAGGGGCTTCTCAGGTGGCTCTTCTTCCCTCTCTTCCTAAGGTGGTTGAGCCTCCTTCTGTTTCCAAGGCTTCTTTGAGAGGCAGGCCAGGTTTAACTTCAGTGGGGGTTTCTCCTAGCTCTTCAGGATCTTTGCCTAAGAAACATATGCTTAAAATGGCAGAGGATTTGATTACTATGATTAGAGGTTCTATGCCTCCTCCTGATAAGAGGCCTAGGGTTGAGCCTGAGTTTGAGAGTTTTGAGCAGTGTTCGAGGCTTCTGAGTCTTCTGAAGACTTGCAGGAGTATCCTCCTTATTCTGATTCTGATGTGGATGATTCTCCTTCAGCTTCTCCTCCTGAGGATTTTTCATTTTCAGAGACTCTGCATTCCATGAGGGAGCATTTTAAATGGGAAGGTCAGGATTTCTCTGATTCAGGAAGAGGCTTAGGGAATTCTTGTTTTACCCCAGCATAGGCCTTTAGCTATACCTCCTGTTCTGAATGTGGTGGAAGATGTTTTTGCAGAGGCTTCCCTGAACCCTGATTCTTTGCCTCCTGCCCCAGTTAAACCGGATAGGTACTATAGGGTGCCTGAAGCTCATAAGTATCTTTTAAGAGTCCTAGGGCAGACCCGCAAACTGTCTCTCAGGGGCCTAAAGGTGTTAAGGCTTCTGTTGTTAAAAATCCTGTTCCTCCTGATAAAGAGGCAAGGGCTTTGGATAGATGGGGAAAGAAAGTGTATACTTCTTCCACTTTAGCCATGAGGCGTTGAATTGCCAGTTTCACATGTTAAAATATCAAAATTATCTCCTTTCACAATTGAAGTCTAAGGTGGATGCTCTGGCGGAAGGTATTGAGTGTAAAGACTTGCAGGATTTAGTTCATGTGTCTGAACAGGTGGGTAAGCATTCATTGCAATGTGGTTTTGATGCTGTGCAGGCCTCCTCGAGGGTGGCTGCCACTGGTTCTGTTCTTCGTAGGCACGCCTGGTTGAGGATCAGAATTTAGCTGAGCATGTTAAGACAAGGATTTTGGATGCTCCTTTACAGTCTGACGTGTTGTTTGGTTCGCCTGTGGAAGCAGTTTTAAAGAAAATGGAGGACAAGGCTAAGTCTATGCAAACGGTTAAAGATTTTTGCAGGTGCAGCCTCCAAGTTTAGTAGAAATTGGCCTACTAAGGGATGGACATATCCTGCTTATGATTCCCAGTCTAGGGGTAGGTCTAGACGTGGTAGGGGCAGAGCTCAAGGTTCTTTTAGGCCTAGAACAGGAGTTCACCTGCTCAGACTTCTGGTGAGGGCAGGGGTCAGTCCTTTCGTAAACAGACCCAATGACCTGCCTTTTCAGCTGCCAGTACATTCTCGTCTGGCAGCACCTTTGGGAGGAAGGCTGGCTCTTTTCAAAGAAAATTGGGATTTAATTACCCAAGACAGATGGGTTTTGGATATCATTCACCACGGTTACAGGTTTTATTTCCATACCTTGCCTCCTTTCAAAGGCATGCCAGACATTCCTCCTCTGCAAAGAAAAGAGGCTCACAAGCAAATTTCTCTGTTACTCCAAATAGGGGCCATTCAGCCAGTCCCTGTGCCAGAAAGGGGCCTAGGATTTTATTCTCGCCTGTTCCTAGTACCAAAGAAGGGGACACGTGGAGACCAATTTTGGATTTATCTATCCTCAACACTTATCTGGACATTCCCAAGTTCAAAATGTTGGCGTTACAACAGCTTTTACCTCTGCTGGGCAAAGATCACTGGATGGTAACTTTAGATCTCAAGGAGGCTTACCTTCATGTGCCTATCAGACTAGGTTGCAGGAAGTATCTGCCGAGCTGGAAATTCCCATTATCAGTTCTCTGCATTGCCCTTTGGCTTATCTACTGCGCCCAGAGTATTCACAAAGGTTCTGGCTCCAGTGATAGCTTACTTCAGGCTAAAAGGAATTCAAATCTATCCTTACTTGGGCGACTGCCTGATTCTGGCTCAAGAAAAGGAAGACCTTTACAGCATTTGGAATATGTGATAGCAGTGCTAAGATGCCTAGGGTATTCTGTGAACGAAATAAAGTCCAGTCTAGTACCCTCTCAAGACATGTGCTTTCTGGGTGTGAGACTGAATACAGCAGCCCAGATGGCCTTTTAACCCGGACAATCAAAAGAATCTTTCCATTTACTTCCATCAACTATCTCTTCAGTCCGGGCTGACTGCAAGGACAGTCCTTCAAGCCTTAGAGTTCATGGCATCTTGTATTCTGGTGCTTCCCAATGCCAAACTGCATATGAGGAAGCTGCAATGGTATCTCAAAAATGTATGGACACAGCACTGCCAGGATTTGGACACTGTCATTCAAATAATACCTTGCATTCAAAAGGAATTTTTGTGGTGGGCTCAGGAATGTCACCTAAACAAGGGACTCTCTGTGACCCGGCCAGAGGCGAGTCAGATTCTAACGACAGATGCCTCAGACATTGCTTGGGAGCTCATCTAAATGGAAAGTGGATACAAGACAAGTGGCCTGCCAGACTACAGCATCTACATATCAACATGAAGGAGATGTTAGCAGTCCAGTTTGCATTAATGGCTTTCAAGGAGTTACTTCTTCCAGGGCAGGTGTTGATTCTAACAGACAACACAACTGTCATGTGGTACATCAACAAACAAGGGGAACACATTCTTACCCGTTGTGCAGGCAAGCAATGATTTTATGGGAGACTGCGCTCAGCTTGCAACTAACTCTTCAGGCAAGGTTTCTGCCGGGAGCACAGAACTCCTTAGCAGATGTGTTAAGCAGACAAATCATGGATCCCCAAGTGGAAACTGGATCTTCATGTATTTGAGAAATTGACAGTGTCATGGGGAACTCCAGACATAGATCTGTTCGCTTCTCCACTAAACCACCAGCTGCCAAAGTTTTGCACAAAGAAGTTTCATCACACAGCTTGGAAAGTGGATGCTCTTTCTTTCAGTTGGAAAAATCTTCATGTGTATGCCTTTCCACCTCTGCCTCTTCTCCCAAAGGTGCTCCTAAAGGTCAGACAAGACAAGCCAAGGATGATTTTAATAGCTCCAGATTGGCCTCGGCAACACTGGTACCCATTACTGAGGAGTCTGGTAAGGAAGCCTCCATGGCCTTTACCTTTGATTCCACACCTGTTGTCCCAGAGGGACGGTCACCTGCTCAATGTCAAGCTTCACTCTCTTCATCTAACAGCCTGGCATATTCTGTTTTGAAACACAGCAGGTCTCAACTTCCTCAACAAGTTTTAAATGTGATTATGGAAGCCAGAAGACCTAGTACAAGGAAAGTGTACGCAGAAAAATGGAAGAGATTTTTATTTTGGAGTGCAGCAAAGAATTTGGAGATTTCTGAGCCTGATTTGAGTGTGGCTCTTCAATATTTTACTGAGTTATTGGACAAAGGTTTGTCTTTCTCTTCCATTAAGATTCATGCTGCAGCAATTTCAGCTCACTATGATTGTGACCCACCATTGTTTTCGCATCCTTTGTTCAAGCAATTTCTTAGAGGGGCAAAGAATATAAGACCCCACGTAGAGCTCCTACTCCTGCTTGGGATCTCAATTTTGTGTTGGAGAAACTTACTCTACAACCTTTTGAGCCTGCGGCTACTGCTGAATTGAAATACTTGTCATGGAAGACTGCTTTTTGTTGGCCATTACTTCTGCAAGAAGGGTTTCTGAATTGCAGGCCCTTATGGCGGTAGAGCCTTTTTTGATTTTCCATAAGGATAGGGTATCATTACGTACTAATCCTTCTTTTATGCCTAAGGTGGTTTCTAGTGTGGCTTTAAACCAAACTATTCATTTGCCTACGTTCTATGCAGATCCCCAAAATAAGGGAAAAGATTTTGCACACTTTAGATGTGCACAGGCAGTTCGTTATTATTTAAGCAGGACTAAGGATTTTAGGCAGTCTCAGCAGTTGTTTGTTTCTTTTGCTTTGAGTTCTCAGGGCAAGCCTGTGTCAAAACAAACTATTTCTAAGTGGATTGGGTTTTGCATTGCATTTTGTTATTCCCATCATGGCAAGGAGATTCCAGCTGGGATTAGGCCTCATTCCACTAGGGCTACTGCCACTTCAACAGCATTTCTAAGGGGAGTGGCAACTAAGGATATTTTGGAGGCAGCTACTTGGAGTTCAGTGCATACTTTCTCTAAGCATTACCACCTTCCTCTCTACTCTAAATCTAGGGCTGGTTTTGCCACAGCTATTTTGCAAGGCATGTTGACAGCTCCTGCTTCCTTATGATTTGCCAGCCTCCCTTACCTCTGCTTTGGGATTCTACCCAATGGTTAGGACTGCAGCAATGTGGAATGAAGAACATAGTACAGTTTTGTACCTACCATAAATGTAGATGTTCGAGGATCCACATTGCTGCAGTCCAATTTACCCTCCCTCCTTCCCCTCTGTGTTTAGGGGTGGTTGTGTGGGTGAGGTTATACTCTTGTATTTTTGTATATATTGTACATATTTTTTGGTGCAGGAGTGTTTGGTGTTTTTGGTTTTGACCTTGTCTTTTTAGGGTCTTCTGACATCTGGGGCAAGAAAAGACTGAGGATATGGCGTCGGTCATGCGCATTAGTACCCTGACGTACTGACGTCAGTCTAATGCGCCTTGACCGACGTCAGCCATATACTTTGGTATTCGGGCCGACTGGACAGCGGACTACCCAATGGTTAGGACTGCAGCAATGTGGATCCTTGAACATCTACATTTATGGTAGGTACAAAACTGTACTTTTTGCAGGTCATAGTGTTTGGTGATGGGTCAATACATGTATGAATAAATGGCAAAAAAATCATTGCAGTGGGGGTTTTGTATTAATGTGTGTAGCGTGCAATTTATTCTTTTTTCCCCAGGTATGCAGTCTTATGAAGTCAGGTTGTAATTTTTGCTGGAGGTTGGTAATTGTTTCCAGAGTTTCTTAAGAGAGTATACGGAGTGCATGGATTGCTAAATCTGAAGTGGGCAGTTGCACTGTTATGTTGTTGATGAACAAAGACAATAGTGGTCCTATCACCGTGACTTACGAGACACTGTAGCGGAAAGTATCATTTTCATATAGGATGTAGCCATGGAGACTGGGAATTTACTGTTATAAGTAGTTTTGCAGCGTTTTAGTTTCTTCTGGGCTGAAGTTTAGCTTTTCCACTTTGAGAAGAAGGATAAGGTCCTCTGTCCAAAAAAAAAAAACACAGGACAAGTCTATAAAGACAACATCTTTTTCTTTCGGCTTTTCCCAGTTAGGGGTCGCGGCAGCAGATCACCTTTCTGCTCATGATTGGCAGTGGAGTTTTACGGTGTTGAGTTGCCAGCCCAGCCTTCGACAGAAGGCACACACATGCACGCATTCATGCCTAGGGCCAATTTAGAGTGTCCAATCCACCTACAGCATGTCTTTGGGATGTGGGAGGAAACCGGAGCACCTGGAGGAAGCCCACGTGACCACAGTGAGGATATGCAGACTCCACACAGAAGGCACCCCAGCCAAGGATCGAACTGGAGAGCCTCTTGCTGTGATGTGGCAACTCTAACCACTGCACCACCATGACCACCCACAAGTCTATAAAGACTGCAACCATGAAATACTTTAATACTGTGCTATCTTTTGTGCTAAAACCATCCTTAATGATGATGTGGGTGTGTCAGTTAATTTTCTTTTAGATTGTATTTGTTTCTAGAGTTTTGTCAAAGAACAGCAGGATTGGATATGCCATGGAACACAGTGAAGACAGTCATCAAAAGTGGAGAAAATATTGGACAACAGTGACATTATAAAGAACTGGACGTCCCTTCAAAATCGATGAAATGACCAGACAAAAACTGGTCAGGGAGGCTGCCAAGAGACCTACAGCAACTATTACATGTAGCAACTATCTCCCGTATTCTCCATATGTCTGGGCTATGGGGTAGGGTTGCAAGATGTAGCCTTTTCTTGCGCAGAATAACATCCATGCCCAGCTAAAATTTGCAAAACAGTGTATCAACTCTCCAAAAAGCATGTGGGAAAATGTGTTATGGTTTGATGAGACCAAGACTCAACTTTTTGGCCACAATTCCAAAAGGTACGTTTGGCAGAAAAACAACACTTCGCATCACCAAAAGAACACCATCCACGGTGAAACATGGTGGTGGCAGTATCTTGCTTTGGGGTTGCTTTTCAGCAGGAACTGGAGCTTTAGTCAAGGTGGAGGGAATTATGAACAGTTCCAAATACCAGTCACTTTTGGCCCAAAACCTTTAGGCATCTGCTAGAAAGCTGAAGATGAAGAGGGATTTCACCTTTCAACACAACAATGACCCCTAGCATACATCCAAATCAACAAAAGAATGGTTTCCCCAGAAGAAAATTGAAGTTTTGGAATGGCCCAGCCAGAGCCCAGACCTAAATCCAATACAGAATTTGGGGTGACCTGAAGAGGGCTGTGCACAAGAGATGGCGTCGCAATCTGACAGATTTGGAGTGCCTTTGCAAGGAAGAATGGGCAAATATTGCCAAGTCGAGATGTGCAATGCTGATAGACTGATATCCAAGAAGACAGAATGTTGTAATTAAATCAAAATGTGCTTCAACAAAGCATTAGTTTAAGGGTGTGCACACTTGTGCAACCAGCTTATTGTATGTCTTTTTTTTAATATATATTTTTCCCCTAACAGATTTGTTTGTTTTTCAATTGAATTGTACAGGCTATAGGTCACATTAAAGGTGGGAAAAGTTTTGAAATTATTTATTGTGGTCTCATTTTTTTATATCACAAAAATCTGGAATTTTAACAGGGGTGTGTACCCTATTTTTATATCCACTGTAGGCTTGGTACAGATCACTATTATGATCTATTTTCCAAGTCTGCCTATATTGATCTCTTTTTGCTTAATTAAAGTTTTTAAGTTTGTGGTTAACCAGGGGAGTAGTAGTCGACTGAGACGTTTGGTAACTTGAGGGAGTAATTAGGTCTTGCATATAAGATATAGTTTTATTTATCAAGTAAATGCAGACTAGATTGGGATTTGTCTCTGTATACAAGAGGTTTCAATTGATGCACAATATGTTGTGTAGGTATGTTTCCTTGTATGCTAGTAGGTAGGTGTATGCCTACTTATACTGTTTGGGGAGTTTGTTTTTGAATGGTCGTAGTGGTACTATGTGACAGTGGTGACTGAGGGAATTGGTTTGAACTGTGTCTGTGTATGACCGCAGTAGGGGCTGTTTATTATGAGACAACTATGAAGTGAGTTTATTACTTGAGGAGTGATTTGATCTTGTCACATGTCTTGCTAGTTGTTCTAGACCCCATACTGATAAGTCTTTGGTTTAATTACTGTAAATCAAAATGCTTTTATTTCAAAATCTTCTAAAAGTGTTTTATGATGTTTAATAAAATTGGTATACATGCTCGTTGTCCATTCTTGTCATTGAGTTTGTGGGTGGGGGATGTCAAACTGTGCCTTTGTGCAGGTGATTGTTTGCCCTAGATCAGTTTTGCAGTTATCCATTTAGGGCATGATTAGTTGTTAGACTTTAGATATTTGTTTGGCATGTAGTTTAATATCATTTTTAATGAGTTGTGGTACACCTGTTCCTCCCTCTCATTCTCTTACTTTAGATCTGTTGTCAGCTCATTTTGTGTAGCTGACTAGGCTGCAGTGGTGTTTCAGCTGTTTTTTCGGTTATGGTTGGTATGTGAGGCTGCTCAAGGAATAGCTGTGCTTTGGGTGCAACTCATTTGTTATTGATAGGGTTGCTATTGATTAGTGAAGTTTAAATATTTTGAATTGACTTTGGTATTGATGGTTGCTGCTTGCTTCTGGGTCAGAAGGCCTAGAGTTTAGTGAATGTCCCCCTGATAGTTTGATTATAATTAGAGATGAGTAGAAGTTAGAGTAGTTTTTTAAAGCAAGCAATATAAATTGAGATAAATCCTATAAGAGGATAAGTTTGGAAAAGTCTGTATATAATATAGGTTTGTCAAGTAAGGTGATTATTAGATTGTGTTGTGAAATACTAGGAGGGATTATCTTGTTTCATTGTACTTATTGTGATAGGGAAAGGGTCTGAAAGATAAAAGGCCGCTTTCAACTATGGAAGTGAATGATATGATTGGAAGTTGAAATATCAGTCTAAAGAGATTCCTTTTTAGTTTACCATGTGCCTTAGTGAAACTTTTTGAGAAGGGAAATGCTGAGCTAAGGAGGCATGTGTAGTAGTAAGGATTTAACTCTAGGTGTAAGTAGGCATTGTGAGTCTAAAGATCTTCAGTTAGAAAAGGTTGGCAGAAGGTTTATTAATTCTAGGTAAAGAGCTAGGAGATGGAGATGTACGAGGAATGGAAGAGAAGTTTTGTTATCAACCAAGTGCAGGTAGAATAATATAAAAGGGGGGGGGCTAAGAATGTGGAGAAGTTATTTTGCTATCTGCAAGTGCATTTAGAATACTAAAAGGATGTTATAAAATGTGGGGGGTGTTCGGTGGTTGGTTTGTAGCTGCTTCATTTGCCAACTGGCGAGGGAAGTGGTAGGAATTTCATTGTGTGAGGTGTTTGGAGGACAGGGAAGTTGCACGTGAGGAATAGATGATCAACTTAATTGTTCAAGTGCCACCAAGACACATGAGGAGGAGGATTAGGTAACTGACTTAACAGTGATTCTTGCTGTCAGTAAGAGTAGGAAATATACATGCTTAACTGGAGTATGTAGAGTGAAGAATGAGGTAAAGGTGTTTAGTTCTAACTGTTGCTGAGCACTAATTGTAAACATAAACAGAGAGCTGCTTGAGAGTTGCTCTTGCTGCCACAAAAAGAAGGTAATGAAGGTGAATAGAGGCAAGTAGACATATAGCTGAAGAAGATTGTGGTTACAATGGCTGTTGCTCCTGTTAGCTGGTAAAGCTAGAATGTAGATGTAGTAGCAGAGTGAAGGAAGGAGTTAAAGGTGTTTAGCTCTTGCTGTCCGCAAGAACAGACAATTAGGATATATAGAACACTGATCCTGCACCTACCAAGAGGCTATAGGGAAGGGATGGTAAGTATAGAATATAAAATACTGACAGCAGATTTTATTGCCACCAAGAGTAAATATTGAGTTAGAAATCTCACTGCTGCCACCTCGAGTATATAGTGAGTAGGAAGTGAGAGCTATATACCTGTGGCTACCAGGAGATGGAAGTGGGGGAGTAGGAATTTGTGAAGGTGAGGGATGACGTCAAGAAGATTTTGACCCATAGTGTGTTGTGTTAGTTGATTTACCACTGGGTCTCTCTCTATCCTCCTGTTTTGAGGCTTGGAAAGTGATTTTTTTTAATCTCACTGTATGATGGTTTTAGTGTGATCTTTTGGAAGTTTGGGTGAATTTTATGTATTGCTTGACAACCATCTGCGTAAGCGAGAGGTTGGCCTTAAGTTATACAGATAATTCTGCCTCTCACAATGGTCCAGTAGTAGTTGGTTGTCAGCAAGAATTAGGCAGTTGCTATACTGTCTCAGAATGCCAAGCATAGTGAGGCTTGCAATAGAAGGGATGGAGGCAGAGTGGGTTTTCATGTTTGCCAGGTGGGTCACATTACTGGGGACAGGAATGATGTACTGAACCAATTAAGCCAGAAGGTAGAGAAGATATGTTGGTCAGCCAAACTGTAGTACAGGTGAAATGTACCAGCTGAGGTGAAGTTGCACAACAGTAAAGCAACAACTACTTGAACCTACAAGGGAAGAATTGTATAATACAATTTAACCTGAGACTAGTACACAGCTACCATTTTGGTGTGGCTCACAATTTGGTAAAGTAGTAGTTTTTAGTCTGAACAGGTAGTATACATTTAAACACATTAAGATCAGACAAGGGTACACAATTATAGTTTTGGTAGAGAACACAGTTACAGTAGCTAGGCTGAGGGCTGAGTAGGTAGTAAATGTTATGTACAGTGTGCTCTAGAACAGCAGGCTTAGATACCACTAGTAGTAATAGTGCAGCTTGGCTCAGATACTGTACACCACATACTTGAATGCTAGATTGTCACCACTAAGAAAGAAGAGGTTGGCTTGGATGTCACAAAACTCATACTTCGTAGGATCAGTAGGCCTGGGTGCCACACACGACTGCTTCTAGAATGCCACAAATACACAATTCAAAGAGTCATTAAGCATGGATGTTGGTCAGACTGTTTTTTGGATTTATCAGACTTGGTTACTACATGCTTGGATGCAGACAACTATAGTTACTGTCAACTGCTGTGTTGCTGTGTCTTTCAGCTTAGGGGTCGCCACAGCGGAACTCCGGTCCGCTAATGCTTGTTAGGGGATTTTTACGTGCCGAGTTACCAGCCTGCCAACAAACAGCTTAAATCCACAGGGAAATGTAGTTATTAGGTGTTAATGCAAAGAAAGGGTCTGGGAACATTGTAACATCAACAGTTTGTGAAACTGACCTACAGCAACATAAAATGTTAACAAATAGAAGCAAAGTGCAATGCAGTGCTGCCAAGTTGAGAAAAACAAGGCGTTCCTATAAACAAACTGCAGCAGCAGCTTGCAGGTAAGCACAACTTGCTTTAAAACAGAATTTTGGAGAATGTCCAAATTTTTGCGTAATATTTTTGTTATGTTCATTATAAAATTTATGGTTTTCTGCCTAGTTATCGTGGATGGAAGTTACTAAATAATGACAGACATGTCAGTTTCAGACTTGACGTTCTTCAAAAATGCATGTTAACACAACACCTGGTATTGGTTAGTTTTGATTTTTATAAGAGGTATGCAGCAAGGGTTAGGTCTGGTTAGAAAAGTACACAGATTGTATTTGAATAAATAAAACCTCTCACCTTTCCCCTGACCTGTCAACAAGGTCAAAACCAGTTAGAACTGATCAGTTTAACAACAGTAAATGCAGCCAGCCAAGTAGAATAACAGATCCTGCTATTCATGATAGTTGAAAATGTGCACTTAAAGCCACAGCAGAAATCAGTCAATTCAGCATGAAGCAAGTAGAACACCAAGAACCCTGATTTAGAAACCACTAGGAAAAAAACCAAAAGAAGTGTCCAAAGCAATCAAAACTCAATTTAAAAGATTAACAGTTTTGTTTGTGTCTTTCAGCTTTTCCCGGTTAGGGGTCGCCACAGCGGAAGTTAGAACTATGGTCCGCTAATGATTGGTAGTTGATTTTTACATGCCGAGTTACCAGCCCTGACGCACAATCTTCAACGAAGGTACGCCCATTCACGCAGGTCTCCAAGCAGAAGATTCTCTGGTTGAGAATCAAACCGGACAGCATCTTACTGTGAGGCGACAACGCTACCGCAGCAGATGGATTAGAGTAAATAAAATAAAATTGTACTTCCCTGATGTCCTTGCGAATGAATACATGATCAAATCTGGTTAGAACTGAACAGTCCATTTACAGTGGATCACAAGGACATGCAGCATAAAGCAGACCACCAAGGAGGACACTAGAGCTGTAAGAAGGATGCTTATTAAATGTTTATGAAGGAGAGAGGTAATTTACCGTGGAAGTTTGATGTGCAGGTCAACCAGAATGAAGACTTATCCCTGGCTAGCTCTGCTGTGTGTGTAATTGCTCAGATTTTTTTTTTGTAGAATAAACCTGTCTTGCTTAGAATTCTCCTTGGATCCCAACTTTAACTAAGAATTTGGTAATGTGAGGGCAAGCACCAACATCCTGGCAGAAAGGTGGGGTGGCTGTAATATCTAAAGACTGTAAAGACCAATCAGTCCAAGCTTTCATATAAGCCCATTTCAGTTGTAATCATGATTATTTATATAAAAGCTAAAAGAATGGTAGAGGTGTTGCCAGAATTGATAGATATGGATCATTGTGGTTTTGTGGAGGGGAGGCAGGATTGACAGCATTAACACAAGAATGATGATCAGAGAAGTGTGTAAGAAAATAGCACCGTTGTTAGTCTTGAAGCAGATAGCATTCCGCAAATTAAGCTAGAAAATAGCACCGTTGTTAGTCTTGAAGCAGATAGCATTCCGCAAATTAAGCTGGGGTTTTATGAGTAGGGTAATAAACGCATTTGCATTCCCTGATGCAGTAATAAGGTTAATTATGAGCATCTATGAGGGATCACAGGCAGAAATTAAAGTGGGGAGGGTTCCTGTCTGACAAGTTATCAAGGGGTGTTCTCTTCCCTTTAGTTATTTCCTTTATATTTAGACCCATTGGCAAGAAATTCAAGGATATAATTGGTATGGTAATCAAGAACAGTTAGCTTTATTTGCTGATTTATTTTATTTTATTTATTTTACATTTGTTGACCGGGATAGTACGACTAGATGCATGTCCATTTTCAGTGGAGGCCCGGGGCGAAAAGCTCCAAGGGTAAGCAGATACAGCATTACATAATACCAGCATTGCATATAACAAGCAGACTATTTACAGTGATAACATAAGTAAACAAGTTAAACAAGTTCCACAGGTTAGAGTTAATCCCGAGCATAAATCAGGATTAAATTAAATTACACAGTAAACTGGTTAACAGACTTTTACACATTCTAGAGAGAGTTAGCCATGCTTGATACATTGACATAGCCAGTTAAGTGCCAACTGTTGTTTGAGTCTAGTTTTAAATTGACCTAAGGTAGAAAGTAAGGTAATATCAGCTGGAAGAGAGTTCCAGGGTCTACTTACAGAGTTTGCAAAGAGAGAGTGACCGGCTGTGTTATCAATTTTGATTCATAGGTTCATACTAGGCTATCTGCCCTAGGGCATTTATAAGCCTAGCCAGAGTGTATGTGGCTTACACCACACCCTGAAATGATAATACTGTGCCCATTTAGGGTTTAGTTTACTTGTGCCTCTGTCTAGAAGTGACACAGAGATGACCCCCGGGGTAAACCTACGATCTCCCATCCACTCGTCAAGATTTCTCTTGAAGAGAGTCAGTGAGGGGCTCTGCCTAACATGGACTGAGATTCTGTTCCAGAGTGTAGGGAGCCTCTGGGTTATGAATCTGTCCCTCCAGCATGTCCTATTTATTTCTGTGTTGGGGTTCAAGTCTCTCACTCTCGTGGCTCTGGTGGATTTGGATTTTTTTTAGGTGGAGCATGTCCATTAATTCCGGATTGGACATGGCCTTGTACGTCAGGCATAGATCACCTCTGAGTAGGCGGTATGCGACTGAATAGAGCTGGAGTTTCTTCAATCTGGCAGCATATGACATATGTTTGAGTCCCTTGATCCTCTTGGTGAGGTACTTCTGGGGTCTTTCCAACTGCTGCAGGTGCCGGGTAAGGTACATACCAAATGGGGCACTGTACTCAATCGTGGGTCTGATAAGGGAAGAGTATAGGGGCACAATGACCTCTCTTGATCTAGATGTGAATCCTTTCATAAGGTGGGCAATATAGAAAGTCTTCCTAACCACCTTGGCAATGTGGGTGTCAAATGAGAAGTCACTGTCAACTTGGGTCCCTAGGTCCCTGATTACTACTTCCATAATTAATGGCTTGCCACCTGTGTGGTAATTTGTGGGTACTTTGTTTTTCCCAAAGGGTGTAACTATACATTTTTTGGCGTTCAGTTTAAGGCCATGGCTCTGGCACCAGTTATCCGTTTCTGTGAGGCCTTTCTGAAGGATGCTAGTGTCCGCTGGAGTATCGATTATGGCGCCCAGCTTGCAGTCATCTGCGAAATTTGTCAGCCACAATCCTCCTATGTTTGCTTGTACTTCTGAGAAATAAATGCAGACTATTTACAGTGATAACATAAGTAAGCTGAGAAATAAATGCAGACTATTTACAGTGATAACATAAGTAAGCAAGTTAAACAAGTTCCACAGGTTAGAGTTAATCCCAAGCGTAAATCAGGATTAAATTAAATTACACAGTAATTGATGGTCTGAATTAGTAGTTTGTTAGAGGATCGAAGCGGTCTAGGATTGTTATAGGGGTGATAATATTTTTAAGTGCAGGAGTATTGTCCGGATTATAGAGGATTTTATAGGCCATAATCAGTTGGTTATACTGGATTAGGCTGGGTAGTTCAAGCCACCCAAGCTGATTTAGATTGATGCAATGATGTGTCCTAAAAGGCAGCCCAGTGGCAAACCTGGCAATGTGGTTGTAACAAATTGAGAGTTTAAGGACAGTCTTGTTTAAATTCGAGAATAGAGGGGATGCATACAGAAGGGTTGGAAGAAGGTGAGAGCGAGATATTGCAATTTTAACTGGAAGGGTTAGGAAGGCTTTTATTCTGTAAAGTGACCCTTGTTTTTTAATGATGGTTTTGATAGTTTGGTTAACATGTAGGTCGAATTTTAGATTATCTATGATGACACCTAATAGTTTTGTAGAGGGGGAGATTATTGTGCCATCATTTGAATTCATGGTAAAGGTGAAAGCTGTAGACCTACGTGTTGGTGAAAATAACAGCATTTTAGTTTTTTTGGTATTTAGGATCAGACTACGTTCAGAAAGCCAGTTTTCTATTGTATTAAAGGTGGTCTGGGTAGCTGACCATAACTCTGTTGGAGATGTGGCCGAGCAAATCAGAGTAGAGTCATCAGCATATTGGATACAGCTGACTTTTGGGATGACAGTATAAAGGTCGTTAATGAAGATGGAGAACAGCAAGGGCCCTAGTATAGAGCCGTGTGGTACTCCAAAGGTGTTAGGTAGAAGATTAGAGAGTTTGTCCTGCCAGAGGACAGCCTGCTGTCGACCATTCAGGTAGGATTGAAAGCATTGAAGGGCTGTAGTATCTAGACAGAATGTTTGCAGGGTGTAGATTAAAAGTTGGTGATCAGCCATATCGAATGCCTTGGAGAGATCCAAGAAGAGGGCTGAGGATATATAATTATTGTTGCGATTATGGTTTATGGTGTTGGTAAAGGCTAGGATGGCTGACGTAGTGCTGTGATGAGGATGGAAGCCATGCTGAGTGTCTGCCATAAGGTGATTCTGGATTAGGTGGTGCATGAGTTGTCTGTGAATACATTTTCATAATCTTTGCAAGTGGAGAGAGTATAGCTATTGGCCTATAACTGGAGAATTCAGTAGAGCTTCCTCCTTTGTGACGTGGGATTACATAGGATATTTTCCAGATGGTGGGAATTTTAGCTTCTACTCTGGTTCGATTGATTAATGTTGAGACTGGGTAAGCAGTAGCATCAGCTGATTTTTGTAGATACTCTGCAGGGAGTTGATCAGCAGAAAGTGTAGTGGGTTTTAATTTTTTGATCAGGGTACGGATAAGTGAAGTGGCGACTGGTTGGAATCTGAACGCGAGTAGGTTTCTAGGGGTGGTACTTTCAGGACCAGGGGAGCTAGAAGGTAGTTTGCTAGCTAGGGCTTGAATTGTCTCAGTAAAGAATCTGTTAAAACTGTCAAACAGCTTCAGAGGTTTTATCAGTAGTAGCAGCAGGTATTGGGGTTGAAGTTTGTCCAGAATGTAGTAGATTATTTAAACCTGCCCAAAACTTCTGAAGGTTATTTTGATTTACTGTCTGTAAATTACAGTAGTATTGTTTTTTGTCTTGTAAAATGGATTTTTTAGTTTAGTTCCTGGATTGCCTGTATTTAATGTAATCTTGGGGGGGGTCTTTAGAAGAAGGTCATAAAGCCCATGCTTTGTTTCTAAGGGTAATTTTGAGTTTATACTCTTTAGAAAGCCATGGCGCAGTTTTTGCCTTTGTTCTCTTTGAACAAACAGGTGCATGCAAATCAAGGATCTCAAGGAATTTGTTGTTAAAGTATGCTACTGCTTCCTGTAAGGGGAGGTGTTTTAGAATATACCAATTACATGAGTTTAGTTCTTGTTGGAATTTGGCAGGGTCAAAGTTTTTATTGTTTCTAACCTTTCTGAGTAAGTGTTGCTGGGAATTAATGGCTTTGTGCTTAATTACATATGTGAGAAGGCGATCGCTTAGGCCATCAGGGAGGGTACCAGAGGTGTACAGTTGGGGGTGACTATTTGAGTACCCAGTCAAGTATGCTTTCTTTTTGGTTGGATTTAGCTATCCTGGTAGAGGTGGATATGATTTGTGTAAATGCATGCAGGTTAATATGGGTGGTTGGGGATTCTGAGAAACAGGTGCCCCAGTCTATATTAAATTCTCCAAGTAGTAGAGTTTCTTGGGGGTAGTGACATGATAGCCAGTGCAGGATATCTTCAAGTGTAGATATATTGTTACCTGGGGGAATGTACCTACAGATGATATTAATGCATTTAATTTTATTAAGTTGCAGTTTGGTGGCAAGAATCTCTGAGTTATTAATCTGAGGTGGTTGTATTACATCTATGGTGACATTCAACTCAGATTTATAGAGTACAGCTATCCCTCCCCCCTTCCTGGAAGCACGATCCAGCCTGTAGTTTTTTGCATTTTTTACACTTTTTATATTTATGTACTATGCTTCTAATAAGCAACTATATGCAAAATATTTTTATATGTTTTTAAATTGAATCTGTATATTTAATTATAATGGTTCTCTGTATGGCTGGCTTGGTCATATGACTATAATGGTCCTCTATTTAAATGTGCTAATGTCTTGTGATTTTGTATGCTGATGAAGGGTGTAAACCTGAAAGCTTCATTAAAAGATTCTTGTTTGTGACTATCGTGTGCTGGTGGGAGGAATTATCCCAGATGAAAGCAGATAGGATCTAGAAAGTGGAGGAATGGCTATAGTACTTTAAATTTAGAGGTACTGGGGGGAAGGGAATTGGGGGCAGGGAAGGGAGCGAAGAGAGCCCTCGCGTTGCAGTTTACAAGGTTTCCTAAGGTGTCCTAAAGCTATAAGGTAAGTATTATAGCTCTTAATGTAAGAGTCAGTTTACTTAAGTTACAGGGGAAGGAGGCAAACACTCAAGTAGTTCCATATCTATTATTGCACCTGATAAAACCAGAAAAGGTTATCTCAGTGCTGTGGAACATCTTAAGACAGGTTCAAGTCTTTCTGGGATATAAAATTAATGAAGATAAAACAAAGGCTATCGCTCTAAGGTGTGCAACCACACAAGAATTGGTCCAGCTATATCTATATTTATGAAGACTCAATAAAAAGAACTATTTAGGATTATGGATTAAAAAGGATTATGTTATGACAGCTAAGACTATGTGGGGAAAGGCTAAATAAAAGGTAATTTAAGAAACTGAGAAACTGGAAGCTCTTGTTTATGGATAGTAAGATGCAAGCAGTTAAAATGCTTTTAGTCCCTTCTGTTTTATATACAGGTGAGGCATATGTTTATTAATCAGAGGAGATGTGGGCAATAATTAATAACTAGTTGATGGAATTTATCTGGGAGGGAAGAGGGGAAGAGTCAAGTGGGATACCATGATCTTTCTAACAGAACAAAGTGGTTTAGGATTACCTGAATTGAAATAATGTTTTAGAGCTATACATTTAAGGCTCATATAAATAACGCAAGCAGAAAACTATAATTTAAGTGGAAAGAGATGATGAAATAAGGGGGAAATTCAAAAAAAATAAGGAGAGAGTAGGATTTTGGATGTAGATCCTTAAGGAGAACATCATCAATCATACAGAATATTATATTTAAGTAGTAGAAAGTATTCCAAGAACTAAGCCAACACATGAAAGGAGTTTTTGCCAGTAGGGATGACTGTAATTAGGGATACACAGAATATGTAAGAAGGAGCTGGAATTCATTGTAGAAAACTGGCAAAGGAACCAAAGTATTGAGTGCAATTAACTAGACAAGGAAAGGTACTAGAATGGGAAGAGGCCAAGTAGACATTTGGTCTAAAAGCTAGAGACTGCTTTCCCTGTCTGGGATTGATATCCAGGTATAGGCAAAGAGAAAGGGATAGGGGAATCCTAAGTGAAAGATCTGATCTGGTAGAGTATTTATTTAGTTGAATTTAGAACAGAAGCTGCTTTTAAAAAAAGGGATAATTATTTGGGCATGCAGAATATTGCAGAAAACCTGTAAAAATCAGTCAGAGGAAGTTAGAAAAGATTGGGAAGAAAGATTGGATAAGCAATTCACAAGGAAACAATGGGAGGACATTATCTGTGGCGTCCATGTATGCAAAGTCTAGAAGATTTAGGATTTTTTTTCTTGGAAGTGTCTGCATAGGTATTTTTTATACCCCAAGTAGATGCCAAATAATTTTTCCTCAGGTAGATGGCAAATGTTGGAGGTGTGAAGGGGAAGAACGAGGTGAAAGGGAACATTTTGAGAGTGTAATAAGTTGGCAGACTTTAAGAATGCTCTGCAGAATACTCTGCCAGAAAAATTGGGTGATCAAAAGGGGTATGACTACAGAAACAATTTTTTCTGAGCTGAAGTACCAAGATTGAATTGCCTAGGTAAAGTAAGCATTGGTAAGTCTAATTCTAGTGGCTGCCAAAAAAGCATTTCCTAGAAAATGGAAATCAAAGTCTTAACTAAATGCATTTGAAGCACTGAATATTGTAAAGGAGATAAAAGAACTGGAAATGAAATCTTTGTAAAAAAGGTCAGATCAAATTACATAGGAAAATGGAAATTGTGGAAACAGTACATGCAGAATAATGTTTGAGATTTAAAGGAAGGCAAGAACTGAACAATTTATGTGCGTGCACTTGCTTGACACTTCAGCAGAGAGTACCTTGATCTGTGACTCAGGCTTAAAACTTTTTCTGACGTGATTTCTTGAATAGTAGCCTAGGCATTTATTCTACCCCAGTGGTGTCTTCCTGACACTTGATTATACTGTAAGAGCGGAAGCTGGATAACTAGCGCAGTAATAAGCATTGTTGCCTCACAGTACTTCGCTCTTCAGTTTGGAAACTGGCTTAGGGTATGTATCCTCATGGGATTTTGCTAGGTGCTCCTGTTTCATCCTATGTCCTAAAGACATGAAAGGGAAATTGGCAGTCCTCCAAATTACCTTGTGTGTGTGCATGTGTGTGTGTGTGTGTGTGTGTGTGTGTGTCCTATGATAGACTGGTAGTCAGCTCATGATTAGTTCATGCCTTTATTCACCGTGTGCCAGGACACGCTGCTGCTTCCCTCTATCCCAAACTAGTTAATTTGAGCATTTCATCTGAAAAGTTTATTATATTTTTATGTATTTTTATCTATGTTAATTTCTGGGTTTAAGGATGGTATTCACCACTAGTCTCCCCAGAAGAACAAATCTGACCTTGCTGATGGATGGTTAATTAGAGTAGGGGACTGTGTCCTTCTGTCAACTCTTACTTGCCCAAGATAAGCCAGTTTTGGTACAGATGAAGTAAGTCCAATAACTGATATTGTTTTAGTTGGTAGTAATGATTTGCTATGAGATTTTTTAATGTTTTCTATAAGATGATACTCTAAAGGTGACAGTATATCATCTTACAGAAACTATGCTGAAGGGTGACAGTTGCACATTGTCTAGAAATACTTCAAAATTTACAGCATTCTTTTGTCTGTTGTATTTGATGAAGAAAGATGGGAATCATTGGAAGCTGCTTTGGTTGATTAATAGTAAAGCACATGGCTTCTAATGGTAGTTATTTCCCCAGTGAGTAGTCTCAGAAATAAAGATTTTGTGTAGTTTGCATACATCCTGTAGTTTTTTTTTTTCTTGTGAAATTAGTATGTAGATCTGACTTTTTGGTACTGCTGTTTCAGTCCCACCAGTTTGCCATTACTGGTAGACGTGCCCAGGAGTTTAGTTGAGCAGCTGCTACACACAATGTTAAAAATTAATTTTAGTAGTTTTAATTTGAGATGAGACCTGGAATTTTTCTGTTATAAATGTCCAAAGAATATGATTATTATCTAAAGGAAAGTTTACTGTGGCAGCAATGGTAACCAAGAGCTTAATTTTACAGAAACAGAAAGCTGATAATTGTCCTGTATTTCAGTTAAGGCATAGTGTATTTTTATGTTGATTATCATCTCTTTGAGAATTTGTAGTGTGTGCTCTTTTTTCTCTCTCTCTCATTTTTTGTATCTTTTCTTCCACTTTTTTATGGGTGCAGGTAGTAGTTCTTCACAAAATACCATGTGATAGACTGGCATCCAGCACATGATTACTTTCATGCCTGTACTCATTGAGTGCCAGGATAGGCTGCAGCCTGGGATGATACCATTTTCTCCTTGACTGTTGACAATTTTGCTTGAATAAAAAAGGTTGTGAAAACGCACAGCACATTTGGCTACTCGCAGGTATAAACTGTTTAGTTTGACAGAAACTGGTTTAAATAAATCTACTCCATTCGTTACAGAGTTTTACAAATAGCATCATATAAACCTGTAAATATATTGGCTATTATTACAGGAAGCCCTACTGTGTAAAATTCATAGATACATAGCTGTTTTAAGAAGATGAAAGACCTGATTAGCCAGATTTTGCATAGAGCTTTCTATGTATAAATATGCCGTTATAGGACTGTTAGATTCAAACTACAAGACATAAATCAGAGGGAATTGAAGACCTGAATAAAGTTGTGAATAGTGAAGAAGGATAGAAGGATGTAGTATAAGGAAAGAAAAAAACAGTTGGAAGAAAGGCATTGATTGGATAAGATTCAGTTTGTCAACTTCAAACTTTATGTAGCAGGCTGTGGGGCAGTAAATTCAGTTTGCTGGCTAAAAAAATGGCCAGGGCTAGGTGAAGACAATGAAGAATGTGTATATTGACCTTACCCATGTTTATTTTTAAAGGACCATGTTCAGCCCCTGAAAAGATTTTTGTTTTTAAACAAACAAACTGATAAGTAACTCTCTGGAAGTCAAGAGGGATTACACACAAAAAACGGCCCAGCTAAAGCAGCAAACAGTTTTTAATAAATCCAATTTATTTTGCTTAGACCATTCTATTTCTTTTTTTACTTTGCTTATGTATAATTTTTATAGAAAAAATAATAGATTCTATAGTGACTCAGCGAATGGTGGAGGCTTGTTAAAAATTTCTATGTCATGTATAATTTCTGTGGTTTAATTTTATGACTGTTTTGAAATTTTAGGTAGAGTTTTGTAAGTCGCTTGGAGATCTGTCTGAAAGCCGAGCATGGAGTAAGCACTCTCGGAAAATGCAACCGGAAGGACAGAAGTCAAAAAAACTTACACAGAAGGAACAGGATGCTTTGGTACCAAAGTCGGTAAGTCCATGTTGTGTACCTCTTCAAGATGTGGCAGATTTGTGGCATTGGTACCAATTGCATGTTTGTATACTACCTATAATGTTTTGGAACGCTAACTAATTTTCAAAAATAATTTGTCTAACCTTCAGATTATAGTTTTAATATGCTTACAACCATTTTAGTTGTACTTGCAGACTGCAAGAACATTTTCAGTAACATTGTCTATAATCATGGAACTGTGAAGATACCCATTTTAATTGCGCTGCCGTTTGCATGCATTCTTAGAAAGATAATTTTCTATAATAATGGAGCCATGAAGAATGTAGCAACACTCAGTGCATCAAAATGTGAAATCGTATAATTACAGATTAGCAAATGCAGTGCTTTTAATCCCTTGAGGAAGATTATTACATTTTTGAAGTCACTTGCACTACTCAGTTTGGAAGTATTTGTGTGAGTTAGTTTCAGAAATTGATATGGTCCTGGCTTCTGGTGTGTTAGGGGAAATGAAAAACCCCATAATAAATATCTGGTATTTTTGAAGAAAACCTCTATTATGTATATGCATGTGTAATGATTTCATTTGCAATGCTTCTGTACATTTTGAAGTATTTTGCATCTCTGTTTTTTGTAACCTAGTAATGCAGGTATTTGCTTTCAGTTTTTAATCCCTTAAATTGTTGACAAAATTATGTAGTTTGTTTCATTGTATTTTAGTATGTTGTAATTACTGCAGACTTTGATTAATTTGGAGTTTCCCAGAGACAAGATAGTGAGGTGATGCCTCTGATTTTCAGCAAACTAGTATTAAAAGAGAAACAGGAATGCCTATTGGATTAGCAGAAAACCATTGTTGAAGATTGCTGCACAAAGGCACTGCATTGGCTGCAGGTCCCTGATGCCTTTCCTGCAGTACTTGCATTAGTTTCTTATTGTATTTCTTCCTTAAGCATTGCTGTTTTGTGTCTTATATTGGGGCATGCTGGCTGTAAAAAGCATATTTTAATATTTTGTCCCACTCCTAATGTGGCTATAGCTGTTCTCTCGAGTCTGAACTGCCATTCACTGCTCAACAGCAGTCTGATATGTGTGGTTTCACTCAATCCGTTGGTACTTTTCTGCTAATTAGTATTAACTGGCTTAAATCTTGATATGTAATGATATATGTGTATAGGCATATATATATATATATATATATATATGTGTGTGTGTGTGTGTGTGTGTGTGTGCTGCTTTCACGCTGTGGGTTTTATCTGTGAGCCAGTTTGCAACCCACCTAGTGATATAGGGGTTGATGCCTAGTTTGGTGAGTTTATCAATAATTCCTGAGTGGGGAATGGTATCAGGGATTGGCCAGATCAAGGTAGGCTGTATGAACCAACTTGCCCTCATCCACAGGCCTGGTGACTGACTGAAAGAAGTCAACTAGGTTGAGCAGGCATGATCTGTCTTTCACAAATCCAAATTGCGTGGGATCTAGAGTTTGGAGATTCCCTATATCCTTGTTAATTAGGTCCATGATGATGCACTCCATAGCCTTACATGTCAGACTCGTCAGGCTAATGGGGCGGTAATTCCCAGGGTCTGTAGTCTCTCCCCCTTTATGGAGAGGGATGACTGTAACAGTGCGCCATTTGGTAGGGACAAAGCCTGAGGTGAGCCTGTGATTGAACAGGGCACACAGATGTGGTATCAGTTCACTTCATCTTTCTAAGTTGGGAACTGCTGATTGAGGGCTCAGTGTTTGTTATTATAAAAGTGTATTAATTCTGGTTTAAGCACTTGGGCTTCAGGCCAGTTATTTTACATTAAGAGGGTTCGTGGTCTGCACTCTTGTGGGAGAAGAGGCTGGACTCTGCCATTCTGAGCTGGGAATTTCTGGTTAAAGGTTTATAGTGCCTGCATATTTGTACTGCTTCTTACTAAATTGGTACACCTTGTTTGCTGTAGCATAGACTAGATCCAGGCCTGCTGAATCTTGCTTGGTTTGTATAACTTGAGCACTAATCCAGGCATTCTTTAAAGTATTCAATTGTATTTATTACTGCTTGGTAGTAACTTGATTAAAGTGTAGCTATCATTCTAAGTCTTTTGGATTAAGCACTTGGGCTCAGACCAGTTGTTTTACATTAGGAAGGTTTGTGGCCTGCACTGTGGTGGCAGGACAGGTAGCTTACATCCTTCTAAGTTGGGAACTGCTGATTGAGGGCTCAGTGTCTGTTATTCTAAAAGTGTATTAGTTCTGGTTTAAGCACTTGGGCTTCAGGCCAGTTATTTTACATTAAGAAGGTTCGTGGTCTGCACTCTTGTGGGAGGAGAGGCTGGACTCTGCCCTTCTGAGCTGGGAATTTCTGGTTAAAGGCTTATAGTGCCTGCATATTTGAACTGTTTCTTACTGGAATTGGTACACCTTGTTTGCTGTAGCATAGACTAGATCCAGGCCTGCTGAATCTAGCTTTGTTTGTATGCTTGTTTGCTTGTTATTTCCGTGAAACGCTAATTCCACCTAAAACGCGGCTTTTCAGCTCTTCTGTGGATCCCTAGTGACATCTGCATTGCTTACTGTACTTATTTCCTTGTTTCACTTGAAAGAAAGTTATTGTTTGTCATTTTTGCATTTAAGTTACCTGTAACACATTGCATTTAAGTTACCTGGCACTTGCTCACTAAAGCAATTATATAAGTCAGCACTAAAAATTAAAAGCACTACACCCTCACAAACTCCCTTGAGTACCTTGTTTCCCATTGGCCCTTTTTTCAATTATAAAGGAATTCCCAATACTATTCTAGCATGTCCAAAGGTCAGTTGTCAATCTCCTCTCCGGTCCAGCTGGTGAATCTGGGAATCTTGAGGCAATGTTACAACAGTCTCATGTACACAGACAACCCTCTCCTCCTCCCAACAAATTCCAACACATGTGAGAGATGCAACCATATAGCCAAACTGGAGGCTAAGCTCTCTCAACTCAGTACTGGCAAAACCTGTCAGGAGGAGAAGGAAACCACACTCACTACAATTCCAGTCTCACATAGACCTACCGCAACAGCAAACCAAACACATAAACACACAAAAACATACTCGGAGGCTCTAAATAAAAATCTGCCTAAGCAGCAGAGACCTCCAAAGCAGACACCCAAGCAACCGCTACCCCAAAACAAAACACGTGCAACACATAGCTCACAAAGCCAGTGTGCTGAACAGTCACAGCCCTTAAGGCTAAACACACCTGATACACTTGTAATAGGTGACTCTATCGTCAGGCACACTGACGTCCCGCTCACCAGGCTGAACAAGGAGAAGGTCACGGTGAGCTGCCTGTCATGCGCTAGGATCCGCCACATAACACAAGCACTCAGGTCACTCCAAGGCAAGTACAAATATGACTCGGTCATTGTCCATGCTGGTGTGAATGACCTGAGACGTACCTCCCTGGACTACATGAAAAGAGACATAGAGGAGCTCTCTGAGCATGTGGCCCAGGCTGGTATGACCCTGACCTTGAGTAGCATCTTACCCTCACCAAGAATGATGCCACAATATGAAGACGATTATCAATTTCAACAATTGGCTTATGTATTGGTGTCATTCAAAGGGGATCCAATGCCTGTCACCCTGGGATGACATGCTCGACAGGCCACGATGCTTCGCTAGGGACGACTTGCACCTGTCACCCCTGGGCTTTTGGATATTGGCAAAGGCTCTTGCTACCCCCATAGAGCCTTTTTTAGGCAAGGCTCAAACGAGAAACCCACCTCCATAGGTATCACAAGGGATAAGAAACTAAGAGTAATGCTACTCAACGCCAGACGTCTAAACCTCAAGATGCATGCACTCGAAACTCTCCTTAGCATGGAGAACATCGATATCTGTGCAGTAACAGAAACCTGGTTCAAGGCTCCCGAGAGCACCCCAGCACTACCAGGTTATACCTCATCCCCTCCTTTTCTGGCTCGGTCCAAGTTTTGGGGCCGAAAAGCATGGTGAGTGTAAATATTCGTCAAAGATACCCACACCTCCAGGTTGGTGGCACAGCATGAAGCATCAGAGACTATCCATGTGCAACTAACAGTGGTTAAAACTGCCTTCCAGTTTATAGCCTGCTACAGACCACCCTCCCAAACCCAGGAACCCCACTCGGCCTTCCTGAGAACACTGGAAAATATGAAGGTCTCTCCAAACACCATTATATTGGGCGACTTCAACTACCCAAACATAGACTGGGAGCATTACTCTAGCTCCAGCACCCTAACTCAAAGGTTCCTAGAATTTATAAACTCAAATGCTGTGGAACAACTTGTTACCACTCCCACAAGAGTGGAAAACATACTGGACCTGATCATCACCAACATGGGGACTCTATGCTCCAGACCAGAAGTGTATCCCTCACTGGTAAGATCAGACCATAAACTAATCTCACTGGATATTCACATCCCGACCCCACCCCCTGCCCAGAAAACCACAGTGAAAAACTTCTCTAAAGCAAATTTCACACTCCTCAAAACCAAGGTGGAATCCTTCAAAGCCCCCGGGCCTGTGGAAAATACGGCCCAGACCGCAGAATCCTTTATAAACGCATTCTATGAACACCTTCAGGAATGCATGGATCATGCAATCCTAAATAAAACCAAGACCCAATCCTCCAAAGGCAGACGTCCTGTCTGGTGGACCCCAGCCATAAACAAACTATATAATAGAAGGAGGAAGCTACTAGATGATAGAGCAAAATCCCAAAAAGGGAAGGCATCTCTGATCAATGTTGGCAAAAAACTACGGGCACTCATAAAAACGTCTAAGGCCAGTTTCGAGAGAAAAATTGCACAGGACACTAAGGATAATCACAAGGCTTTCTTTAGTTATGTTAGGAACCTGGGTGGGAATTCCCAGATATGCTCAGAATTAGTCCAAAATGACAAAAAATACACCGAACCCACAGACATTGCCAACATCCTAGCTGACAGGTTCAGCGCAAACTCCCCCACCAAAGGGCAAATATCTATCCCAGCAGAGTGCTGCCCCCCTGACATCTCAGATGCTCAGGTAAGAGCCGCCATCTCCAAAGCAAAAAACACAGCATCAGTGGGACCAGACGGTGTCCCAGGCTGCGTCCTGCATGAACTCCAAGAAGAGCTAAACCCAAACATAAAACTACTGTTCAATCTCAGCCTTACCACAGGATATGTACCCAAAGAGTGGCGTACAGCAACAGTGGTCCCTCTCCACAAAGGTGGTGCCTCAACGGATCCTGGAAACTATCGCCCCATAAGCCTGACTAGCTTGGTCTGCAAAGCTATGGAAAGGATCATCATGGACCTCATAAAAAAAGATATTGGGGACCTACAGACACTGGATCCTATCCAGTTCAGCTTTAAGGGCAGATCCTGCCTCTTAAACCTGGTCGATTTCTTTGAAACAGTCACCAAGGCCATTGACGAGGGGAAGGTGGTCCACACAGTCTACCTGGACCTCTCAAAAGCCTTCGATACAATACCCCACTCTGGCATTATAGATAAGCTCACCAGCTTAAATATAAACCCCTATGTAACTAGATGGGTTGCAAACTGGCTCAAGGACAGAACCCACATGGTTAGAATTGCTGGAGCCATGTCAGACTCCAAACCAGTTACAAGTGGCATCCCACAAGGCTCAGTCCTGGGACCTCTCCTGTTCGGTATATATTTCTCGGAGGTACAGGCCAACACGGAAGGACTGTGGCTGACCAAGTTCGCAGATGACTGCAAACTGGGCGCTATAATCGACTCTCCAGCCGACACAAGCATCCTCCAAAAGGGCCTCATAGAAACAGACAACTGGTGCCAGAGCCATGGCCTCAAGCTAAACGCCATGAAGTGTATAGTCATCCCCTTTGGCAAAAACAAAGTGCCCACGAATTACCGCATAGGTGGTAATCCATTAAGTACAGAAGAAGTAATTGGGGACCTGGGGACCCAAGTTGATAGCAATCTCTCATTTGACAACCACGTGGCCAAAGTGGTTAGAAAAACATTTTATATAGCCCACCCAATCATGAAGGGATTCACATCTAGATCAGGGGAGGTCATCGTGCCTCTTTACTCATCCTTCATCAGGCCCATAATTGAGTTAAATGCCCCTGTTGGGATGTACCTTACCAGACACCTGCAGCAACTGGAAAGACCCCAAACTTACCTCACCAAGAGGATCAAAGGGCTCAAACAGATGCCGTATGCTGCCCGGTTAAAGAAACTCCAGCTCTACTCAGTGGCATACTGCCTGCTCAGAGGCGATCTGTGCTTGATGTATAAAGCCATGTCCAACCCAGAATTAATGGACATGCTGCACCTCAGAAAATCCAAATCCCATCGAGCTACGCACTCGAGAGACTTGAACCTCAGCACTGAAATAAACAGGACATGCTGGAGGGACAGATTCATAACCCAGAGGCTCCCTTCACTCTGGAATAAAATCCCAGTCCAGGTTAGGCAGAGTCCCTCATTGACTCTCTTCAAGAGGAATCTTGATGAGTGGATGGGGGTTCGTAGGTTTACCCCGGGTATCACTTCTGTGTCACTGTTAGACAGAGGCACAGTATACTAACCTCGAAAAAGGGCATAGCAAAATTAATTTAAAATGGGTGGCGAAAGCCAAACACACTCTGGCTAGGCTTATAAATGCCCTAGGGCAGATAGCCTAGTATGAACCTATGAACCTATGTAGAACACATCCAGGGATATTGTCAGGTCCTATGGAAGCTGTATTCATTTTCATTCATTTTTTTATATCTTTAGTAAAAGGTTTTTAATTGTTTATTTTATTTTTTATATGGTTTACATTTTTTTTAATTATTTTTACTTTTATTTCCATTGCAGCTGTCTTGCGTTTGCTGTCTGAGGATTAATTTAATGTCAAGTTGAATTGTTCATATTATGATGTGTCTGATCAATAGTATACCTTGCTGATGTATGCTTTAGTGAGATCTCGGGAAGCCCTTCACTTTATTTACAGAAATGGGTGAAAGTGTAAGCACAAGCCGAGAGACGTATTTACTTAACACAATCACTTGTGTGTATTACTTGGACAGCCACCATTTTTCTTTGTGTATATATATATATATATATATATATATATATATATATATATATATATATATATATATATATATATATATACACACACACACATAATTTTTGGTTTGACATGACTTTGATATGTGGCCCATGTTTGACCACCTCCCATCCCCTATGTTTTCAGAGCCTGGGAACCTTATACATAAACACATTTTCATGCATGTTTTTTTTTTTTTTTTTTTTTTAGATTTGCTTAATACTAGCCCTAAGGGCATTTTGCTGTATTGACTTATTCTCAAAGGCTTCCTGGATTCTCAGACAGTTGTTAAATCCTAATTGCACCCCTGCCCTTAACAGCAAATGACTTCTGGAATTCTGTTAACCACCAGTCTCTTCCCCTACCCTCTCCCTTTACAGCAATGCACACAGAGCATAGTCTCACTGCTGTCTGTTTCATTACATACTATTTTAATGTAACAAAAATGCAGGACTAGATGCCTACATTGTTTTTTGACATTATACTTAGCACAGTAATCAGCTAGATACATAGTAACTTTGTGCTTGCTTAGATAAGGAGTTAACAGCACCAGTCATAATAAAGATGCAAACTGAATGTGCCACTGTTCCAATCACAGTCATTGAATGCGATCTGTGAGTGCTTTTGGAGTAAAGCCTTTGTTGTAATTTACATGGCTTTTTATGTGGAAAATAGAAAAGTACATATCTGTTACTGCTTTGTACAACTTGGATCTGATGAAGCTCTGAAAAGGGCGAAAGTGCTCAAGTCTTGTTTTATTAAACAGCAGTTTAAACAAGCAATTACAGCTTGAATCCTGTTTTGTATTTTCAATAAAAATACAGTGATTCTTTGACATAAATCTTACATAAGTTATGACAGTGGTCTATTTTTCTTCTCAAAAGTTTTTTTTTTATTTTTCAAATACATTTGAATGAAATCCATAGTATTTATACATAACATCTTTCCCGGTCAACAAATGTTAAATAAAATAAAAATAAAAAATCTTAAATAACTATGTACACTATTTACTTTAGCCTGACACTATAACAGATCTTAATATATGCAGTTACATTATAAGTATGTCCAATCCATTATCAGAGTGTCTGATCAATTATTGTATAGTGTCAATCAACGATAAGACTTTTCCTCAAGGGTAGTTGACAAATGGCTTTGGATAAATTCTTTAATTTTAATTTCCAATAATGCTGTGGTATTTGGTAGGCTGTAGAAGTCTTCCAAAGTTGGTATTGTATTTGTATTCCATCTTCTTGTTATACATGTCCTTGAAATTGCAAGTATAGTCCATACTAGTTACATGTTTGACCTATTCAAATGAGGACCTTCGTTCACAAGTAATAATACAAGAGCTTTAGTTAAAATGATTCATTAAATAAAGCTTGTAGAAAGTTATTAATACCATTCCAAAATGGCTTAATTTTAACACAATCAAAATGTGGTTCCAATCTGCACTGTGTACTTGCTCACATCTCCAACATATTCCTTTTATGGAAGAACTAATTTTACTGATTCTGTCAGGGGTTAAGAATGCTCTGTGCAAGCATTTCCAAATAAAAACTTTCCAGTATTGTGTAAAGGATGTTTATATTATCGATAATAAGATATTTGTTTTAATATCTTCAGTTAACTGTATTGAATGTCATTTTGTTACATATTTCCAATATGGGGTTTTGGGTGTTTTATGTTGTTGTGTCTTTCGGCTTTTCCTGGTTAGGGGTCGCCACAGCGGAACTCTGGTCCGCTAATGATTCGTAGTTGATTTTTACGTGCCGAGTTACCAGCCCTGACGCACAACCTTCAACGAAGGTACGCCCATTCACGCATGTCTCCACGCAGAAGACGCTCTAGCTGAGAATCGAACCGGACAGCGTCTTACTATGAGGCGACAATGCTACCGCAGCACGTTTTATACTTTTATCAATATTTCGTAAAATTTTGAAATGCTGTTTCCCATGTCAGTCATTATATATGATTTCATATATGTATTTCGTAAATGTAGGTATTTCTTTAAATGAAGAATTGTTAATTATTCTTCTTCAATCTTGCAAATATGACAGAATACTCTGTAAAGTTAGCCAGTCCTGTTGTGGAATTTTTGTAAGTTGTTTTTATTACTTGCATATCTAAAACTTTTAGCTCTTTGATACATTGGAGCCAACAAACAAATCCTTTCTCTTTCTAGGAATTAATAATTTCTCTATATGTTTTATGTGGAAAGTTCTTTGTGACTATAAATGGTGTTAAAAGATCAAACCTGATTTTAAATCTATTTTTGCATTAATAATTTTCCTAAATGAGTCAATGTAATAATTAATCATACAAGTTTTAGTGGGTTTAGTTATGTTATATTGCATACTAATGTGTATGTGCCACGGCAGATTGTTTTTATATGTTTGAAATTTTTTTTGTAAATCAAATTCATTTATTTATATTACAGTTAGTAATTCTTTCCAATTTGCAGAGTAATTTGGACTTATCCAATCTGAGATTGTTTTAGATATTGATGCTTTTATACATGTTTCTATATCAGGAAAGTTTAATCCTCTGTGTTTCCATGGTCTGATATGTATTAAAGCTATTCTGTTTCTTTTGGGAAACAATAAAAATTTTATTAGGTATGAATTTATTTCTTTATGAATATTCAGTTCTGTTAACAGTTGTATTTCCAAGGCTATATATAGGATCTTGGGGAGTAAAGACATTTTTATTAACTGTAGTCTATCTTCAAATGTTATTATTTTTTTTTCCATTTTTCCCCAGATATTTTAATTGTGTTGATATTATTGTAGTTTTTTGAGACTAATTCATTATTATCCCTTGCATGACTCAATTCCTATATATTTTAAAATAGATTCTTGTTTCCCTATGATGTGATCCCCCTTAGTCTGCAGTTCTTGTTTTTTTTATTTAAAAATAAAAATTTTGATTTTGATTTATTGAAATGGAGTTCTGAAGTCGTGAAATTTTTCAATTAATATATCTAATTCTTCTAATGTCTCTCTTGTGTATTGGATAATGTTAGTAATATGTCATCAGCAAATAGCATTACTTTAGTATTGTATTGTTCATAAACATCTATTCCTTTGATTTTTATATTGTTATGAATTGAATCTGCCAGTATTTCAATAGCCAGAGCAAATAGAATCGGTGACATGGGACATCCTTGTTTAGTGCCTTTTGTTACATGTATATATTCAGAGGTAAAAGGACCTAACTTGACATATGCTAAACTGTTTGTATTTATATTCTTTAGGAGATGAACAAAGGATGCAGGAAATTCAAATAGCATTAGGATTTTGAATAAATAGTCCCAATTTAGGGAATCAAAGGCTTTCTGTATATCTAAGCCAATTATGAGTGTTTCTTTTTCTTAACCTAATGTATAAGAAAAATATATCCTTTTAATATTGGCGTGTGTGACTATGATATATAAATCTGGTTTGATCATTGCTTTTTGTTTTGGATAGTGGTATTTTCATTCTGTTAGTTAATATTGTCATAAATATTTTATAGTCATTATTTAATAATGATATAGGTCTATATGAGGTACAGAGGTTTGGGGATTTGTTTTCCTGTAGGACTGGTGTGATTAAGGAATATCTCCAAGAGGGGAGGTTTGTGACTGAATTTCTAATAAAGATGGATAGTATCTTTGAAGGAAAAAGTTTATATATTTCCATAATTATGCCATCTATACCTGGAGCTTTATTATTTTTACTCTCTTTTATTGTATCTGTAATTTCTTTGTATGATATGGGTGCTTGCAGATCTAGTTTTAATTTTTCTGGTATTTCTTTATATTAGAACATTTTTCATCTAGATTTAATTGATCGATATATATATTTTATTTTTGGAATTGTTCCATGTAGTGATTTCTATAGGCATCAAGAATGTCACCTATATCAGAGACATTTTTCCCTTTCTTTTCATGGAAGATACTTTTAATGTTATTAGCTTTTGACTGTATTTTGATTTTTGTGAATAAATTATGTAGATATTTGAGAGAAGTGGCCAAGGTATTAATTTTTAGTTTTTTAGTTTTTTCTAAAGCTAAACTAGTTTTATGTGTTAGAATTTCATTGTATTTATTGTTTAATACTTTTATTTTTCATCTCCAAATGATTTTGATTTTTTTCAGCTTTTACTGACAGTTTTGGATTGTAGATCTAATAATTCAGAATCCCATTCCCTGATTTTTTTTTTTTTTTTTTTTTTAAAATACCAAGTTAGGGTTTTGCCATATATGTAAGCTTTTAATGAGTCCCATATCATTATTTTATTTATCTCTGTGGTGTAATTAATATCTAAGAAGAACTGTAATTCAGATAATAACCAGGGTTTGAACTCTCTAATTTTAGTTGTATATGCTAGAATTCTGGAGTTAAAAGATTATTGATTTGTACCCATTTGAAGCTTTAGTATCAATGAATTGTGGTCTGAAAAGGGTCAGGGAGTGATTGAGAAATTAATGATTTTAGGGTGTAAGTCATGGGCAGCAAATATTTTATCTATTCTAGTTTGGGAAAAAAATCTGTGATCTTGATGGGAAAACAGCAACGATTTATCTTTAAATTTGAAAGTATCTACAAGATGAAATTATTCTACCCACTTGTTTAAAGCTTTTGATACAGCAGATGTATGCAGTGGTCTTTTATTTGTAACTTCAGAAGTATCAAATATGCAGTTAAAATCTCCTCCTAATATTAAGTTGCCTTTATAATTATTGGAAATGAAATCCAAGTGTTTAACAGTTCCTGTTCCAATGCCTGGGAACCAGTATAGACTGGCTAGGGTCCATATTCTGTTATAATTAACTATTACTAATGCCATAAGGCCTTTTTTATCTTCATACTTATAAATGATTTCTGGGTTAATCACATTTGTTTTCTGTACGATTGCTACCCCTTTTGTCTTTGTTTTGTAAGTGGATTGCGCCAATATCATATATTCCTTAGGATTCCATTTGTAATTGTCATTTGTTTTGAAATGAGTTTCTTAAAGGAAGACAGTTTGTGCTTTGTTCAGTATTTAAATATTTCAGTAGATTTGATCTCTTACTAGGATTGTTTAAGCCATTGGTATTTAAAGATAATAAAGTTAAATCCATTTTAGGTTATTTAGACTATGTATTTTTCTTTTTTGTGACTATTAATCATTTTCCTCTGATAACTATAAAGTATATGTTTGAGCTTTTAAAGGAAATTATCAGTTTTATGCTTTGAGTGTTTACCAATAAAGTAATGTTTTGGTCAGGTATACTAAAAATGTTTTTGTGAAATAAATTTAAATTGCTTTGTTTGTTGCTAACTTACTTAAAGCATCACATTTGTTTTATGTAAACATCGATGAAAGTTACTGCATTTTAATTATCAGTGCATCCCTCTTCCCTCCCCCATTTCCTACACAAGGATTTTTATATCGGTCATTTCTTATTATAAAATGAGTGAAATTATAGGTTAATAACAAATTCACTTGTTGTAATTAATGATTACAAGTTCCCTTTCCATAATTCATAAATTGCCATTTTATGGCATATACTGAAAGTTTTTAGATTTAAATGGCAACATTCTATTAGTGATTATTGTCAATTTTAATACTGTTTGTTCAGAATGTAATTGTTACATTCTGTGATATTCCTAGTTCAGGCTTCTGTTGTTTCCCTTGAACAACTTTGTCAGTTTGATGCCATGTGTAAAACATTTGTTACCTTGGTAACAGCTTAAGTATTATGCATGGTTAAGATGGGTTACAAAACGACAATTCAAGTTAAAGCAATTATATGACGTGCACATTTACTTGAGAAAATCATCATGCTTCCCCTTGATGTTCAATATAGTGTATGACATTTATGACAAGTTAAAACAGTAGTGTTATTATTCACAAGCCCATGTTATTGAACTGAGTGTCTATTGTCAATTTAATGCTATTTTTTCAGAATATGATTGTTACTTTCCGTAACATTTCAAGTTTAGGCTTCTATTGTTTTTCTTGAGCATGTATAAAACATTAGTTACCTTTGTAACCACTTATGTTAAGACAGTAGTGTTATTATACATAAGCCCATGTTATTAAATCCTGTCTTTAATATCTAAATTCAGCAGACTGCTTCATCTTATATGACAATTGTATATTTTATGTCTAGATTTACTAAAGTCATACATTACATAACTATTGTGTGTGGCTTTTTTTTGGCTGTTGCTTAGTTATTTGAGAGACCACAAGCTGTAATGGTTATTCTTATTATTAGCTCCTTCCAAGCATGTTTATACAGTCCATAGACTTTAAATTATGAGACCTTTCTAGTTTCTTATTTGTTAAAAGTATATTTCCATCCTTACATACACACATATCAGTGCTTCAAGCACGGGCAACAATGCCCATCCAGTTTTGCCAGAGAACCATTCACTAGTTGATGCAGTGCGTCTCCAGGCTGTTCTTAAAATATCCAAACCAATATTTGTCCTGTTCCATTTTATGAGCCTGTTCCATGCAGTGGCCACTCTGCCGGTGAACCACTCAACACACCTTCCATTCCCAGAGATATTTCCACAAAGGAAATCTGATGACTTTCTAGCACTTCCCGGCAACCCCAAACACCCCTCGAATCAGCAGTCCTCATATGCCCAACATGTCTGAGCAAGCTCACCTCCCAGACCACTGCAGAGGGTACTGCACAAGACCAAGTGCTCTTAGTCTTTCACAGTAACTCAGACCTCTCCACTCTTATGCAAGCCCTTAATGTGTTTGGACCAACATACATTTTAAATATAAAATTGTGCTTATTTATTTATTTATTTTTTTTAATCAAGAATCAACTTAATGAGCTAAACAAAGTGTTGGGAGACCATCAATATGTGTACATGTAGTTTATTATATATATTTTTTTAAACCAAAAACTTCATTGCCGAGAATCATCTCTGAAGCTCCTCAGAGCCGTTGAGCATTATCGTCACTCTGTCTCCATTACCATAGCAACCTGGGAGCACCTGTTTCGGTTAGTATGTATGTGTACTGCTTACGATGCACCTGAAGCAAAGCTTCACTTCACTGCAACTTCAAGTCTAAATTCCCTCCCTTTCAGTGAGGCAGCAGCCAGGAAAAGACCGGAGAGCAAACCGATAAAAAAAAAAAAAAAAATACTCCCAATAAGCCGCCACAACAAGAGAACACATTCTTCCAGCCTTCCCACCTCTCACTCAGCAGATGTATAAACAAACTATTCTCTGCCAAAATATCCCAAGTCACAGTTTTATCCACCCCCTTCCCCTGGATCCAGGCTAAAATACCAAATGCCTCTTCCTAATACACAAGCATCAGTAAACCTTGATCACAAGCCGCAACCCACAGCTTCCCAGAGACTAAAACGGCAACATGCAACAGCTGCATCAACACACCCCATGTCAAGCTTAATCAAACAGCACTCAAAGCTATGATACCTGCCATCAATGTTAACTATGTTTAGACAGAATAATGACATTTGTACTAGCTGCCAGGCACGGTTGCATCCACACACACCATATCAGGATTGATCAAACAGCACTCGAAGCTATGATAGCTGCCATAGTTGATATTAACTATGTTTAGACAGAATAATTATGACATTTGTACGAAGAGCTTGCTACTATTATTTAACCAGGATATACATGACATTTCTAAGTCATACTTTAACTGAAGAAGGCATTAGTCTCCATGACAGCATTTTTTTCAAAACACTCTACTATTATTGGTATAATATATGATGTTAATTTGTTACATTTCAGTCTGAACTCTGATGATGGTACCTTGTTGAATTAGTTAATTACTTAAATTATAAGTAAAATCAATGAAAAATGAACAAGATAAGTATTCATTGAGTTCAAGTAGGGGAACAGAAACATCTATGTTTGTGTTATATGTTGCTTTATTTGGCTTGTATATAATGTAAATAGTAACCCATCTTGACCTACCTTTGTTTGTGAAGAATTATTGGACTCTTTGAACATTCTGAATAAATCATTACTGTTTCTCAGTTGTTTAAGAAACCCTATATTTTTTTTTTTTTGTAAATAAAAACAGATGACAAGTGATGTACCATATCAGTTGATACTTGAGATGTAGTTGTAAGAGTTATTTTTCTGGGACAGCTATCTTGGAATAATTTTTTTGTTTCTTCTTTCTAGCATCAGTCCAAGGATTTGTTTCTTTTATTCTTTTAAGAATAGCGACCATCCATTCCATTTCTTCTGGGATAGACACTATGTTGTTGTTTTTGATGAACATAGCTTCTAAGTCATTAAAGGTTCTCATCTCATAGGCAAACATTTTTATCTTTGCTAGAAAGGCCAGCTCTGCTTTAATGTTGTTTTGTTTCAGCAGTTTTATTATTGGCCAGACTTTTTTTTCCTTTGTTCTAGTATTCTGGAAGAGTAATCATTGTCAAACCTTATCAGGCTTTGATTATATTTTAAGGGTGATTTTTTTCCAAGTAGATTTTAATATTAACTGAAAAAATGGTTTGGATGTCCCGGAAAGCAATAAATAATTTATTCCACAGATAAATACAAGTGCTTTCACCTGGCCGTAGTGCTGGGCTTTTTCAAGTAAAAACAAACACATACAAACACAGATCAGTATAAATACTCTTTCCCTTAAAACATGCACCAGAAATCCCTTAAAGGGACATTTACATTCATTTCTCTAAAAATAAAACTGCATGCCAAAATGCAAAACACAAAATATATGTGAAAAGTATATAAAACATATAAATACATGTGTTTAAAATATTGCACTATTTTCCATTCATAAAGTACATTAATACAGAATACTCAAGGTTATTTAAACTCAGATTGTGGTTACCCAATAAGAACAATGTAAATTTATATGGGTGGCTAAAATCTAAAATACTTTTCACATATATTTTGTGTTTTGCACTTTGCCATGCTGTTTCATTTTTAGAGCAATGAATGTAAATGTCCCTTTAAGGGATTTTTGGCACCTTTTTTAAGGGAAAGAGTATTTAAACTGGTCTGTGTTTGTATGTGTTTGTTTTTACTTGAAAAAGCCCAGCACTACGGCCAGGTGAAATCGCTTGTATTTGTCTGTGGAATAAATTATTTATTGCTTTCCGGTGCATCCAGACCATTTTTTCAGTTCTTAGTTACCAGTTTTATGGTCTGTGTTCTCCATGTTTTGTTTATTCGGTTTTTAGTGTGGAGGCGGTCACCATGGAATGGCTTCTGTTAATCTTAACGTTGGTACCAACAACAGTGATGATGGAGTTCTGGGTCAGTCTGATCACTTGAGTATTCAGATGCAGCAGAAGGAGGTGTTTTCGGCCATTGCCAGCCTCAACGACAAAATGCGCAGCCTAAAGGGTGATCTCACCTGTCTGAGTTACTCAATCTGGGCAGACCTTACCTTGTGGTCAGGCACACTCAACGGCAGTGGACTTTGGGACTAGCGACAAGGAAGGAAGTGGGTATGGTATAAGAGATCGTACCCTACGTGACTTTGTTTTGCCTTCTCAGTGCAGAGCATGGAGCCAGTCATTTTCAGGCGTAAACAACAGAGATGGTGAAATGCGGGGCGAAGGCTTGCTTTCACCAAATGAAGTAACTAATGGCAGGAATGATGTGTGTTCCCGACATGAGGAGACAAATGGGGTAGTGAATTCACCCAGTCAGCATAGGAACGGAGCGTTAATCAAGGTACTGTTTCAAACTCCATTTCTTCTTCCTTGGCAGCTCAAGGGAGATCTGGTACTTCACTCAATGGACACAACTTTAAGTTAAATGAATGGGTCCATGCTTTTAAAAGTAATAATCACTTGTTTTCGGAAAATTGTGATTTGCTTTATGGTGCAAATAGTGCCAAATCGACTGCAACGATGATCTCACTGAAAGAGGGAATTAGAGACTTGGAAAACAAGTTATTTAAAATTAAAAGTGTAAATTTGGACATTTTGTATTTAGAGGAATGTTTGAAAGACATGTACCACAGGGTTTGAGGGTTTGTAAATACCCGGAGGGTTTTTCATACGACATGGATATGATAAAAGCTTTTAACTAGATTTTTGATGAATGTGGATTTAAAATGTTAAATTTAATGTTGAAATATTCTAGGCAAAAAGTTGAATTTTTATTGAAGGATGCTGAGAAATTAAATCAAGCTATCGAGCAAGATTTGTTATTTGAACATTATTGTGATGTGTATGAACATTGTTTTTTTAGGGTGGATAGGAAATGTGAAGAAATTTGTAAACCTAAACAAAATAAATTATTTAGAGATTTAAAACAATACAGAGATAACGTCTACCTTTTCAAGGATAGGCTATTTAGAAATAGAAATACTATGGGTCAAGTGAACATGGATGACAGAGGAATCCACTATGCCCCCTCAATGGGAGCAGTTAACGAAGCTCTGGTAGGGGATAACATTCAGAACCCTATTGAGGGAAGCAATTTGAATAGCCCCTGCCCGGAGGTCAGGACTCACAATCCATTAGATGCAAAAACTGGTTTAGACCTTATTGCCCCATTGGTGGGGGGGAGGGGGGGTGTGGATGATGAAGAAGGTAATGACCAGGATTTTTCTACAGGGAAAGGAAAAAAAATCAAGGAAAAACCAAGAAGAAAGGGGAAGTATAACAGCTGATGAAGACGGCGTAATGTTAACTTATAAGGGCTTTAAGATTTTTAACCTATGTGGGATTGAAATTAAACCAAAACATTTCCATCTTTTCATAAAAGGTTTTAAATTTGTCCCGACTAGGGGCTTAGATGTTAGTGATGCTATCCTTAAACTAAAATACTTTGTTAGAAAAATTAACGTTTCCCTTATCTTTGAACAACCATCTACTGTTAGGGATGAGAATTTCAAACAGACAAGTACATGCAATCCACCTTTGCACCCAGCCCTACAGGTATTTGAAACTGCATGTATTTCTGATATTTACCAACTGAGTATGGACAAAAAAGAAAGAAATAATTTGGTTATTCATCAAATTTGACCTCAGGAGAAAGAAATTTTAGATGAATTGTGTCGGGACAAAGGAATTTGAGTTATAAAACCAGACAAAGGGGGAGGGGTTGTACTAGTGAATGCCTTAGTTTATTCAAGTAAAATACTAGAGATGCTGTACGATAATAGCACCTATGTTCCAGTTTCTATTAAGATTAATATTTCCTACAGGAAAATTGACATGATTATTGAAGATCTTTTATTAGATAATAGTTTAAATCCCAAGGTAGGTGGGATCTTGCAGAAGAAAAAACCTAGGATAGCATCTTTTTTTGGCATTCCTAAGATTCACAAAAGTACTACAGACCCCCCCCCCCCCTCCTTATAGGCCCATAGTAGCTGGTGAGGAATCCAAAACTTACCCTATAGCAACTTTCTTGGACTTTTCCTTAAAACATTTAACAAAAGACTATGAACATTTATTGAAAGATTCCTGGGATTTTTTGGATAGTCTGACTTCTACCACAGTTAATTGTGAGGATTATTTTTTGACCATTGACCTTTTCTCCTGTATCCCAGTGGAAGAAGGGTTAGACATGTTTATGGAACTTTTGGGTGAGAAACGGTCTACTTGTAAGGCTGATGTTGATACTCTGGTGGAACTTATGAGATTAGTATTGGAGCATAATTTCATTTATTTTGAAGGGGAAACATTTAAACAGATCGAGGGTGTAGCTGTGGGGGCAGCATGTGCCCCCATCATTGCCAACTTGGTACTGTTGAAATGGGAAACTAGTTATGTTTTTAGTTTGGAATTTTGGAAATACATCAAACTTTGTTTCCTGGATGACATTTTTGTCATATGGGAAGGTCTTGTGGAACTTGTGGTTCCCTTTATTAATTACTTAAATTCTACCACAGAATGTCTGAGGTTCACTTAAATGGATTCCAATAAAATGGATTATTTGGATGTTAGGATAGAGAAATTTGAGGGTAAGTTAAAATCTAAAATATACCGTAAGGATACCTTTAGCAACTTATATCTCCCATACTCTAGTGCACGCCCATGGAAGCAAAAAAGAAGTATATTAAAGGGGTCAGATGGTCAGGGCAGCCAGAATGACCTCAGAAAGATGTGATTTTTTTTATCTGAAATTAGATTGATTTCAGATTTTTTTAGGGACAGAGGTTATCCAGAAGAATTGATTGTTGAAACGGGCTTGGAAATTATTAATGGATGGGGTGATAAATATGTCCCTTTGTTAGGTAACATCCAACATCTTTCAAAAACAAAAACAAAAAATGATGCTGAAAACAACTTTGGGAATGCACTGGTGGTTCAGTACAACAGTTTCTCTGGTGAAGTTAGAAGGATTGTAGAATCTAACTGGAATATGTTAAAATACAATCAAGAAATTGTGGACAGAGTAGGTTGTTCGCCCTGCTTTGTTTACAAAACAGGGGTTAATTTGAAGAAATTTTTGAAACAAAAAGGCAGTCGCTAAAGATTCAGGGGTAGGGACCAAGAAATGTGGCAGGTACCCTTATTGTAGATGCATCATCGACAAAGAGCAAATTATTTTAGAAAATAGTATGAACAGTAGAATCACTTTTGTGAGGGGTAATTGTCAGACAAGGGGTATTGTTTACTTAGCTGTTTGCACAGACTGCCCCAGTTTTTATGTAGGTAAATCTGAGAGGGCACTAAGTAAAAGAATATATTAACACGCTTACAGTATTAGAAAGAAAAATGTGAACAATGCACTTTACAGGCACCTGCAAGCTGAAACCACACACAATGGTTTTAGGTTTGGAATTTTGGAACATGTAGTAATTGACCCTAGGGGAGGGGACTGGGAAAATTGGTTGTGTTGCAGGGAGACCTACTGGCAGATCAAATTGAACGCAACCAGTTACCCAGGGATCAATGATCATATTTCAATAAAACCTTATCTAATCAAAAAAAGCAAAAAGATTTTAGCCACCCATATAAATTTACATTGTTCTTATTGGGTAACCGCAGTATGGGTTTAAATAATGTTGGTATTAATGTACTTTATGAATGGAAAATAGTGCAATATTTTAAACATATGTATTTATATGTTTTATATACTTTTCACATATATTTTGTGTTTTGCACTTTGCCATGCAGCTTTATTTTTAGAGCATCGAATGTAAATGTCCCTTTAACGGATTTTTGGCGCCTTTTTTAAGGGAAAAGAGTATTTATACTGATCTGTGTTTGTATGGGTTTGTTTTTACTTGAAAAAGCCCAGCACTATGTCTGGGTGAAAGCGCTTGTATTTATCTGTGGAATAAATTTATTTATTGCTTTCTGGTGCATCCACACCATTTTTTTCAGTTATTAGTTACCAGTTTTATGGTCTGTGTTCTCCACGTTTTGTTTGTTTGTTAGATTTTAATATTAGTTCCTTGTCCAGAAATGAAATTGTATAACTATGGATCTAGGTGGAGTATACGAGTTAGAAGCAGGTTTCCTCAGTGCTCTATGCGCCCTTTAAATTCCAAATGAAAGTCCCTCTTTCAAGTCTAAAAATTCAGGAATCTAGATTAAGAACGAAATAATGTCTTCTCCTTCAGTGTTTTCAGGCAGATCAAAGATCTTTATGTTGTTTCTCCTTTCCCTGTTTTCTAAGTCATCTATTTTAAGCAGCCATATATTCTGTTTAAGCAGACATTCTTTTTGGAATTCTTCCTCTTTAGTGTCATTTAGAGAAGTCTGTGTATTTGCTATTTTTTGGATGGTGTTGCTGTAATTAGTTCCTTAAGAGCATCACTCTGTTTTTGAGAATTTAATTTGAGGTTTTCTAAGTAATTTTTAAAGCCATCCATCTTCAAAGATGGTTCTTTTTTTCAAAGCAGCATCTGGATGGGAATTCCTCGAGTTGTTCATATTCAGTGACTCAATATATCTCCAAGTTACTTGACAGGAATATTTTTGTATATCTTCATCAAAATTGATATTTATGTAGTTTAGTAGTTTATCTATAGGTTTCTGATGTTTTAAACTTGAAAATAATAACATTTTCCTATATTATTATACTAGTTTATGGAGCTCTCAAAATTCACTGCTCTCAGTTGGCCATCTAGGCTCCGCCCCAGTGGTCTATTTTTGTTGCGAATACCAATATCAAGATCAGGTCGTTCCAGTACAGCTAGTTTTCCCATTTTTGTTGGTTATTCTTCCTTAGTGAAAATGTGCACTACTCTGAAGGCTGGAAAACTACATTTCCTTTGTACTAGGTCATGTCATTTGTCTACTTATTTAAGTGTGTGTATAATTATTTTCTTTGCCTTACATTTCTCACTTTATTATTGTTATGGTTAGTTAGTTCTCCACACTAACAAGTGCGCTTTTGAGAAAAAAAATACATGTGGGAGGTATATGCCCCTCGGTGCTTTGTCTGCATGGGTCCAATTTAATTTTGTAACTTTTTCTGTTTCGCCATTTTGTCTTGATCACTAGGTGAGGTGTCTAGCTTTCTTTAAAAAAGATGCAGATTATTCCTTACACTCAAAGAAACTGAGTTGGAGGTATTGCCACAGTGGCAAGAGGGGTCCTAAATGGAGCTTTATTTCCGCTTCATGGCATAGAGGGCTAAAGTCCAGACATTGAAAACCCACCTTCAGTTATTAGTCTTGGCACTGGAGGAGCAGACATTGGGTGGAAAAAGAATGAAAGGATGAGCCCACCCACTTCTGCCAGGGTGAGACAGGATGAGTGCTTGCCAGGATTTCATGATGCATTTGAACATCTTGTTTAGAGCCAGAAGAGGTGTTTGCCTTAAGGGGAAGTATGGTTCCTGTAGGCTTACATAACTTGCAAAAAACAGTGAAAGTCTAACTCAACCATTGAGGCATCACTGGGCATGGATTAGGCAGCAGCAGTGTTAAAGCAAAAAAAAAAAAAAAACTACCACCCTTGCAGATGATGGCCTGTCTGCTGGCATGCTCGCCTCTAGGGTAACCAATAATCTGTAGGGGCTATCATCCCTGGAATAATAGAGGTCAGTAGAGCATCTGGATGTGGGGTTTCAGGAGACTCGGTAGTCTGAGCTAGACCGCAACTGAAAATAGAACAAAAAAAAGAGAGAGTTTCAGAAGGAAGGTAAGTCTGTCCACTGGTGATTTTACCCATGCTATGGGTGCCCCCCCCCCCACAAATGTTGAGGCTTCTTAGCCCTCCTTTTTCAGCTTTCTGGTCAAACACTGTCCTTGGCATCTACCCCCCCCCCAGGTTATTTCTCTTTCTCTTCTAAGGGATTCCAGTGTCATTGGATCATTTTTTTGTCTCCATTTTAATGCTCCTCTAGTTTTTACATCAGACTTAATGACTCATTGCAGTTTTTTTTTAATGGCATGCCCTCTTAACATCTAGTATCACAGTTACTGAGGCATTTTCTGGAGTGACCCCCCCCCCCCCGATACTGAGCATTGCCATAAATGAGAATCCTGATATCCGCTGTGATCATTGTTGGTTTCATTGGCCAAAGGGTGTTGTCAGCTGCCATACTGACACCACATATCTGGTACCTGGTATGGTGTAGCTACAACACTGATGACTGCTACTTCTGATATTCTCACTGAATAACCGTATTGGTCAGAACTGGATGTTCATTGTTAGCTGTCCTCACGTTTACTGTTGTTGATTCAGTCTTGTTTGTTTACTGTGTGTCAGGCATTCAATCACCAGGCTTAGCCTATCCTTAGTTTGAAGCATGCTAAATCCATTGAACTGTTCCAATTGCTCTGTTTTCAGTTTTCATTGTGAAATCACTTCTCTGGTAGCAGTGAAACTTTCTTTACAGGTTTCTACTTCTGTTGCTTCTTTTAGACTTATCTTGCCAGAGCTACTTTTGCTTTGTCTCGAAGTTCATCAGCATTAACCCAAGAGTCCTTGAATGGCCCTGCATAAAGATTGGGGGGGGGGGCAATTCTCCAAGTGCTGCTGTATAGATGAGAGAGAGAACTTGAATCCTGTTGCTTGGAATTTGGAGAGAGTTCTTCCTGGAAGAACTTCCTCCCAACCTGTGTAGATGTGGTGGGGGATCTGGGATTCCTTTCATCAGTCCTTGATAGCTCTACTTTTGGGGATATTGTGCATTTCACACACAAGAATGACATTCAGCCTCCAGGAGAGCAATTTGTTGCTTCAGAAGATGTGCCACGTCTCTGGAAAAAAAAATGTGGGTGCTAGCCTGTCAAGCTACTATAAGTACAGATATTTTAGTGCTACTTGGTTGCATCTGGATACAGTTGCTCCATTATCTGAGAAAGTTAACAGCGTTTGTCATCTTCTTAAGACTGACTGTTGAGGGAATATTTTTAGAGACAGCTTTGTTCAAGATGGCTCCTAAAAAGAATTCATCCTTGCAGGTTATAGTATCCATTTCTCTGTTAAGAAATTCAGGGCTCTTGATACTTTTGAGTAGGAGTTGTTCATCTCCACTTTGGCAGTAAGTGTATTGAACTGTTTGACTCACATGGTTTATATCCAGCACAGCACATTGGTAAAGTAACAGAAATGTAGCATCAGCCAGAGAGTGGCCTTTATGAGATCATAAAGATTCAGATAGGCACAATTCAAAAGAATGCTTCCATGTAATTTTGGGTTGGTGGTGGAAAAAAAGCAGCAGGTAATGGGTTCAGTCTGTCTTGTTATTCTTGGTTATGTTTGACCCCTTTGTTGATGTTGTAAAGATATCTCTTAACAAATTTTATTTAAAAAAATAATTTAAGTAAGCTCGCAAGATAGAAGTACCTGTTTTTAGGAGTAGCCTGGGAGCATTGTTTGGTTCAGTGACTTGCTCAGAGTTGCAGTTTTAGCAAATGGATATTGATGGAAGTAAACCTAGGTCCGTATGATTAAGCATGTTAGCTCATTGATACCCCATTCCAAGCTTCAATCTTCTTGGTTGCTAGAGTTATTATGCATCTTGAGGACGTTCAGTAAAGGTCAAGGTGTTTGAGCTGCTGTGCTTCTTTAAACACTATCCAGAAGTCATCTCTCTGGTTTCAGGAGAAGTACTGGAGACATTATTTCATTGAACAGCAGAGCCAACAGCAGAAGTGGAGTCAAAAAACACCCACTGGCCCCAACCAGTAATGATGCAAGTGTGGGAATTCTCGTGACTTTTAGAAACAGGTTGCTCCTCTGCTGAGGGTGCTCACAGCAGTACTGTTTCTTACCCCCCCCCCCCCCCCCAAATCTATCTCCTCTACCAGGAGGTGGATGGAGGAGATTGTTTTCCACTCATGCACATTGTTTGCATTAACTAGTTATTTTTTCAGTCTACACATTTCTGGTTAAGACAGCAATTTATGGCAGTAACTTGCACATTCGTCACTCCACTCTACATACATATGAGAATGTATGCATATGTACATTGTCAACAGGGTTTTATTTGCCCAGAAGCCCATCTGTCAACAAAATGTGGAGTACTTTATAGACAAGCACCTCCATCAGAAAAGAGCCATCCATATTGTTCAGAAAGTCAGTAAGGTCAGGGTTTCTACCTCTATTTTTTTCATTGATCACCTTGAAAACTTGGGACTTTTGGCCTATTCTTGGCCTCTAAGATGTAAGTTACCTTTTAATAAGGCAGAATTTATCATGGCCAGCATTCCATCCATTTTTTTTATCTCCTTTGTAGTGGAAATCTAATGTGTTCTTTGGAACTTCAAGATGCTTACCCTTTACATCAGATTAAGGTTAGGTGGCTTGAGGTTTTCATTTCTGAGTAACCACTAGCAGCTTCTAGTTCTAGACCAGGTTCTGTCTGTCTTAATCCAAATCATCAAGTTGATGGCAGTTTAGCTGCAAGATTGCATGTTAAAATGGACAGGGGTTTTCCTTTTTATGATGATTGGTTATTAAATGTAGTGTTGCAATAAGTCTTAGTTTGGATTACGTTTTCAAGAGTTGGGAGCAAGTCTTGCATCAGTCATGTATAGCTGCTCAGAATTATAGCATACTTTTAGGATAACAGTATTATAAAGTCCATTCTTCCTTTGCAGCACCTACACAATATTATTTTGTTTATAATGTGCTTCTCTATTTGTTCATTCTGTCCAGCACCACACATGCTAGATCTTAAACATTCTTATTTATCCTTTGTTCCACATTCTAGGTTACACAAACAAATCTTTATTGATTATGGCCATTGGAATGTAACCAGAAGATCTTCTGCTCTTGTACTTTCACAGAACACTAAAAAGGTTGACTTGCCTTTGGACACCCATCTGTCAGGCTACATACTTTACAAAATCACATTTAGTACTTAAATGCTGCTATAGGCCAAGAGGCATGCTAGTGTGTTAGAGGTGTACGCCTTCTGTCTGGATCTTGCCAGACTCAGCAGATTCCAACCCAAAGGCAAACACACACCATTCAGTCAAACAATGTGTAGTATCCAGACTCGGCAGATTCCAGCCTAAAGGCCACTATACCATTTAGTGAAAGAATATGTAGTATGAGACATTAACAAATGAGGTTTAACTAAGTCTTAACTCTCTGTAGAGGGAATCCACGTTCCTTCCAGACTGCTCTCTACTGTGCTTACTTCTTTTTAGGTGTTCACATTCCTGCTGTTGCAAACATACTGGTACACAGGCTAATCGGGGGCGCTTCCTCTTCCCTCATAAATAGACTGTTTCTAAGGAAGTCATGACAACATTTTCAACCATTTAGGGTCAAGTTTTGTTCTCTCCAGACACTGCAAAATGTCACGCTCATTTTCCGCTGACAGAAACTCCCAAGTTTTCTGCTGAAGGATATGTTTGTGAAATTCTAGCTCATTGGACTTGTACATTTTCCTGCTTTGTCATTTATCTCTTGGCTTCTAGTCCATCCCGGAGAAGAATCCACCAGTCTGTTTCTTCTAGCTTAATCCGAATAAGACAACAGCCAGTTCACCAAAGCAGTTTATTCTCTGTAGATTTACTTTTAAAGAAAGAATTAGTTTTTATTTTAAAATATCAAACATTGGTACCAAAAGGGTTAAACACTGACTGCTGCTGGAAAAGGGTTATATAAACATGCTGCTTTTTTAATTGGATTCTTAATTGTTTAATTGATGTTTAATTACACAATGTGTTAATGTAGGTGTGTATAAGTATTGGACGGAAGTGTTTTGTTAGTTACTCCTTGAAGGCTTTGTATAGCCGAGGCGCTAGAGAAGAGTATCTACAGAGAATAAACTGCTTTGGTGAACTGGCTGTTGTCTTATTCGGATTAAGTTGTGAGGTCTGTTCGAGCTGAAGAGCTTTTGTTGTGAGTGTCTATTGGTTTCCTATCGTTCTTCATGGCCAGTGATCCAGGGGCTAATATACCCAGAAATTTTAGGGAGGAAAATACAGCTACCTCCCAACGATCCATAGAGGGTTTCCTTAATCGGAATGTAGAACCGAATCGCACAGAAGTTAATGGGGATGCTAATTCAGGTATCCCGATATGGGAACGTTTTTTTGCAGAGACTCGAAGCAAGAGAGACATTAATCCATTTGCCCATGTTGGGAAGAGATCTACAGAATATCCTGGTGAAGTTAAGGTTTTACTGTCCAAGTTAAGCAACTTAATGGATAAAGAAATGTTGGCATCCTACAATTACACCAGCTTACAAAGGTATGTTGATCTAAATATAGTGCCGAGAGGCTTAAGAGCCATTAAACTCCCATCGGAACCGTTTGTTCCTACATGCACAACAGATAAGGCTTTTATGAGCAGATGGGAGAAAGCGGCACATTTATGTTCAATTGAATGGCTAAAAATACTAATAGAGCGGGACATTCTAAAGTTATCGAATATCAAAAAAGACATTAATTTACTGTGCATGAATTTAACTGCTGTACTAGATAAAATCAAATTTGAATCTTGCTTGATTGAGATTCAAGAAAAAGTTCTGGTGCATGAAAATAAATGTATTGAACAAAAGATACATAAAATCACGAGAGACTTGAGGGACTTTGAGAATGGTACTGCATTTTTCGGCGGAACCAATCAGCGGCCACGCTTTAACCGAAATCCCTCGAATGCCAACGTCAATCAGCAAGCTAGAACTGATAGTGTGACTAAATACAATGTTAAAACATATAATAAGGCTACAGCAACAAAAAAGGACATATACGGAGCAAGAATCGAATAGGGGAGGGCCATTTCGCCCATGGCGTGAATACAAAAGAACTAAATGGTACTGATTTAAATATCAAGGATAAAGTTGTTAATTTATCTGGTTGCTTTATTAATGAAGAAGTTTACACAGTATTTAATTATGGTCTGAAGTTTGTTCCGACAGTATTGCCGAAAAAATATGAATGTAAGATTGACATATTTAAATTTATTCGTAAACTACATTTATGGTATTACTTTAATTGTATTGTAGATAGAAATGTGGAGTATAAACAATCTGAAATTGATAGTTTGGATAGTGAAATATTAGAAGTTAGCCAGGACTCTATGAATGATTCTTTTTTTTCATGTACCAGTGAATTTAATGCTTATTGCACAATAGATACATCTAAGATTAATATGAATAATAAGTTTATGCCACCTTTTGTTCATGAGGGTATTAAGAATTTTTCGACTATGATAGGTTTTGAAGTTGATGAAATTATTAATAATGTAAATGTTTCAAATGTGAATTTTAATTTAACAAAAAAAGAATGGATTGAATTGATGAAATTTTCCAGGCAGAATGAATTGATTGTAAAGCCTTCTGATAAAGGCAATAAAATTGTCATCATGCAGTATACACAATATTTGAAAATGTGTATGAACTTATTTAACAGATACATCAGTTTATTGTGAGACTTCTGTAGATGAAGTCACTACAGCTAAAGATAATTATTTAGAACTGATAAATAAAGGCCTTAGACTTGGTTATTGGACCAATAAAGATGTAGATCACAAGTTAAATATAACGGAATGTAGCCCTGCACAATTTTACTGCCTACCAAAGTTACATAAGGATATGAATAACCCTCCGGGTAGGCCGATTGTTTCGGACACAAATTATTTTTTACATAATCTAGGGCTGATTTTACACCAAATTTTGTTAAAAGAAGCTATGAAATTGCCATCATACATAAAGGATTCTTTTGACTTTTTGAATAAGATAAAAAATATTGTTTGGTGTGAAGATATGTATTGGATAACATTGGATGTTAGTAGTTTATATACGAATATCAAAAATATACATGGAATAGAGGCAATATTTAAGTCAATGGGAGATTATCCACTAACACATTATGTGTTGGAATTAGTTAAATTCTGTTTGGAAAATAATTATTTTAATTTTAACAATAGAACGTATCATCAAATACAAGGCACAGCCATGGGTGCAGCTTTTGCACCCATGTATGCCAATATTTTTATGGGCCAAGTGGAATCTGAATGCATTTATACACATTCCTTTGTAAAAAAATATGTAATACACTATTTTAGATTTATAGATGATCTAATTTTTTTGTGTAAAGGAGACAAAAATAATAGTGTAAATTTTATAAAAGATATACAAAAGAATAAGTTTAATATCAAATTTGATGGAATACAGTGTGGAGTTAATGTTTCCTTTCTAGATGTTAATCTGAAGGGACTTATAGGACAATATATAGTCACAGGTATACATAGAAAATTTAATTGTATAAATCAATTTTTGATGGGCACTAGTTGCCATCCAAATCACACAATAGAAGCTATACCATATAGTGAATTTTTGAGGATCTCCAGAGTATGTAATACTGAAGTAGAATTTAAAAAGGAAATAAATGATACTACGGAAATGTTTATAGATAGAAAATATAACATGCAGGTGATACAGAAGAGTAGGGATGAAATATTTAAAAAAAGGTATAATAATGGGACACAGATAAGTGATAGGATGTATAGTAAAGAATATAGAGATTTAGATAATATTTTTATGGTCTCTACATATAATATCTGCAGCGATGATATAAATAGATGTATACTACATTTTTGGAGATTCCTAAAAAATTATAAGGAACTAGGTGAGATGACTAAGAAAAAATTAATGTTTAGTTATCGAAGAGGAAGGAATATAAGAGACATAGTAGTACATACCAAATTTGAATTACCCAAACAAAATGTAGATAGGACAATAAGCAATATAGGTACTAGACCTTGTGGCAAATGTAAAGCTTGTGCTCATGTAGATAGTGTTTTTCCTTACATAAATGGAATAAATTTTAAACCTACAGGTCTCTTTAGTTGTGTTACAGAACAAGTTATTTATATTATTAAGTGTGGATGCAGGAAATTTTACATAGGGCAGACAAAAAGAATGTTTAAAGTCAGAATCATGGAACACCTGAGAGACATTAAAAATAATAAGTTAGAGAGCCCTTTGGCTCAACATTTTGTTAAATATCATAACTCTGACACTACTAGCTTTAGGGTGTCTATTTTAGAAAATATTATTAGGAAGGAAGCTAGTGAAGAAAGTATAAAAAATGTACTTTTAAAGAAAGAATTAGTTTTTATTTTAAAATATCAAACATTGGTACCAAAAGGGTTAAACACTGACTGCTGCTGGAAAAGTGTTATATAAACATGCTGCTTTTTTAATTGGATTCTTAATTGTTTAATTGATGTTTAATTACACAATGTGTTAATGTAGGTGTGTATAAGTATTGGATGGAAGTGTTTTGTTAGTTACTCCTTGAAGGCTTTGTATAGCTGAGGCGCTAGAGAAGAGTATCTACAGAGAATAAACTGCTTTGGTGAACTGGCTGTTGTCTTATTCGGATTAAGTTGTGAGGTCTGTTCGAGCTGAAGAGCTTTTGTTGTGAGTGTTTCTTCTAGCTCCCTGCTGGATCTCTTGGACTTGGCTTGTCTGTTTGTTTATGCATGTATCTGTTTATATATGTATGTGTGTTATCTGTTTTGATCACTAGTCCAAATGGAGCCTTTTCAAAGTTAGCCCTGGAGAACTGTTTGGTTAAGTGCCTTGCTCAATCAAACAGTAGGAAAATTAAGGCTGTGGAAGTCAAACCATGGACTATAAGAAATGGCTTTTTAACAGATTCTCGCATCTGACTTAGATTATGACTGACCCTTGGAAACTTGAATGTTCAAAGCTATAATTTCTGTCACGATCTCTTCATCTGTCATTTCAGGCCATCAGCTTCATCTCCTGACTCCACTAGTTTTCCGGATTTACCAGGTAATCTTGCCTTTCACCTAACATTGTAAAGATTTTCAGGGCAGCTCAAAAAATGACTGCATAAATGGCTTAGAAATGGTAAATGGACCATGTTTTGTGCTTATCTGTGTGACTGTTTCATTTCCACAGCACTGAGGCACTGCTGATTTTTAACCAGTTTTCTTCCCTTTTGTATGCAAGCTTGCTTATTCTGTGATTAAGGTTAATATTTTACTGTTATGTACCTTTCCTAAGGGGGAAGATGGCTAACATGTCTTCTGTTAAGCTTTGCTAGACTTCATTCTATATAGATAACTATCAGGTGTGACCCTTTGTCTTATGTTTCCTCTTACCATGGAAGATTTGGCCTTCTCTCCTTTTGATCTGACTAATTCAATAATTTCTTTTTTGAAAAATACTTGTTTGTGATCCCTTCAGACAGAAGGATTTCAGCATGTAATGGTCTTTCTCTCTCTGAACCTTACCTGGCTTCATTAAAGTTTGGTGTTCTTTAGAACAAAGCCTGCCTATGTCTGTAAGGTGCCTGTTAAGAAATTTAATTGGGCAGTTTGTGCCATTTTCCACTCAGATGAACCAAGTTGGGCATTTTGTTGTACCATAGTTGGACGTGAGGTCCGTTTCTGGTGTCATTCAAAGGGGATCCAGTGCCTGACAGCCTGGGATGACATGACTGACGAGCCACGATGCTTTGCCAGAGATGGCCTGCATTTGTTTCCCTTGGGCTTCAGGCTGCTGGCAAAGGCTTTTCCTCCCCTATAGTGCCTTTTTTAGGCAATGCCATGAGGTCAAAACTATCAACATGAAAATGTCATCAAAATGTAAATTAAAGGTCATGCAGCTAAACGCTAGGAGTCTAAACATGAAACTGCACGCATTGCAAACATTTTTAACCCTAGAAGAAGCTTGACATGTGTGCAGTCACAGAAACCTGGTTCAAAGCTGTGGAGAGCACCCCAGCAGTACCAGGTTACTCATCCTATCATTCATTCGGACTCCAAGCTGTGGGCAGCAAAACAAAAGGAGGTGGAGTTGCAATATATATAAAAGGCGTACACACCTTTAGGCTGGTCAAACAGTATGTCCTAAAAAACGATGTAAACAATTGTATGAGGTCCAGGGAGTTCAGACCCACGGGTGTCAGTGTTGCCACAGAAAATTCTCCAACAACTTCCACGCTGCAAAGGATAAGTCAACTCACAGCTATAATGGACGGTTTTATTCTTCACAAAAGACAGCAACACAACCACGAATTCAACCAGCAGTACAAAACGAGTTACAACCACGAATTCAAACAGCAGCACAAAACGAATTTACCCGGGTTTCGTCCGATGTGACGAACTTCTTCAGAATACAATTTACAATTGCTACCTTGGTTTAAATACATTAGTCCCACCCCAATAAACTATCAATTAATCAATTAAACAATGATGATTAACTAATTCCTTAACTAAAAAATGATGATGGTCAAACAGTATGATGCACAGGAAATACTCCAGGTGCATTTAACAATTGACAAGACTCCTATTCAAATCATAGCTAGCTACAGGCCTCCAACTCTGAGTCAAGATGCCGACTCCACTTATCTGGACCTCTTTACCCTGATCCTGGGCGACTTTAACTATCCAACCATAGATTGGAAGAAATGCTCATCCCAAAACACAAATGTGTAGAGATTCCTTGATTTTGTCAGTGCGAATGCCTTGGACCAGTTGGTTGACAGCCCCATAAGAGGTGAAAATGCCAGCATGAGTAACCACTACAGCATCCCTACAGTGTCATCATCCCTGGTAAGATCCAACCACAAAGCAGTCACTTTCAAAGTCACCATCTCCCCTGAACCCCCCGCCCCCCAGCTAGGGTCAAACAAAACCAACTTCTCCAAAGCTGATTACAACCTCCTGAGGGAAGGTATAAACAGCTTCACAGCCCCCTTCCCCTCCACATTAACTGACACACATGTCCAAACTTACACCAAAGTACTGTATGAGCATTTATATAGATGCATGGAATCAGGAATACCAGACAGGATGAAATCATCCTCCTCTAGGAAGAGTAAACCTGTCTGGTGGACATCTATAGTAAATAAATTCTATAATAAAAGGAAAAAATTGCTGTCCAGGACCAAGAAGGAGCAAGTGTCTAAATGGAAGCAATCTATCTGTAGCTTGAATGAACAAATAAGAGCACTAGTGAAATCCTCCAAAGCAAACTTCTAGTCCAAACTGGCCACATCTACTAAAAGACAATCATAAGGCTTTCTTCACATATGTCCGCAATCTCAAGGGAAGCACCCAGATCTGCTCAGAACTGTTGGTTAAGGACACGACATACACAAACCTTGTGGATATAGCCAACCTGCTGGCAGGTTCAGTGAAAACTTCACTCCTCTGTCCCCCCATCAATAAAACAGGACATCCCCATCTCCGTATCTCTAGGGAGTAAGTCATTACTGCTCTCTCAAAGGCAAAAAATACAGCCTCCATGGGACCTGATAACATCCCAGGCTGCATCCTACATCAACACGGGCAAGACCTTGCAGCACCATTAGGCACCCTATTCAACCAAAGCCTAAGCACCGTCTTCATCCCAGCTGAGTGGAGGACAGCTACTGTCATCCCTTTGCACAACGGTGGGGCATCCACCGATCCAAGAAATTATAGACCAGTCAGCCTAACTAGCCTGATCTCCATGGAGCAGATTATTGTGGACCTCATTAACACCTACATAGATAGGCTAAAAGCCCTGTCCCCTCTGCTTGGTCTCCTACAGACTCCTCAGAGGTGACCTCTGTCTGGCATACAAAGCAATCTCTGACCTTACCCCGATGGGACTGCTGCATATCTGCAAGTCAAGCTTCACTCAAGTAACCCGCACGTGAGACCTCAACCTGGTCTGTGACATCAATAGGACTTGTTGTCGGACAGATTTGTGTCCCTGAGACTCTCACTTTTGTGGAATAGACTCCCTCTCCACGTAAAGCAGAGTACCTCATTAAACCTTTTTAAGTGCAACCTGGATAACTGGAAGGGGAACAGAAAATACACCCCTGGGATTCCACCAATGTCCCTGCTGTTCAGTGGCATAGGGTGCTGACGTGTTGGAGCATGGGCTAAATTCTTGGCTAGGCTTGTAAGGGCCTCAGGACCAATATCCTAGTAACTTTCTATGATCCCATGGTTAGCAAGATGACTATGCATTGTCTTTTCATGTAGCTGGCAGTCTTTTTATGTGGGAGTCTTTGGTAGTTAGACTGAAAGCCTGCTTCACCAGACCAACATATTTGGCACATTGCTGGAACAATTTAGTACATGGTCATCTGTTGATGAATTCTGCAAACATGTTTTGGAGAGTCTTTTGTGTCTAGTGCATATGGATGTCCTTATCAGTGTTTGTAAGTACAGTGCTCTGCCCAAGTGGGTCTCTGTACTACTAAGAATTTTGTCCTAAAGAATGCGTTATGCTGCTTGCACATATCCTGATGTGCAGATGTTTTGTGAGGTGCTGAACATAACCTTGTACGTTCATCATACTGATTACTGCTGCCTTTAACATTAGCTGTATGGGTTGTATCTTATGAGAGATTTTTTAAGGGCACTTTGTGAGGTGCTGAACATAACCTTGTACGTTCATCATACTGATTACTGCTGCCTTTAACATTAGCTGTATGGGTTGTATCTTATGAGAGATTTTTTAAGGGCACCTTCTATACACCCAAACTGTTAGATCAAGCTAAGCTGAAGAAACAGTATTTTTTGGTGAGCCAAGCCCTTTTGTGCTTTCCTTTTGCCTAAGAGCTTTCTTCTTGTTTGCTTTTGAGGAGCAATGGTCAGCTAATGTCTTCCATTGCTGGCAGACAAGTTTCCTCCCTTCAGGGAAATACCTTCCACTTTCTAATTTTATGACTAAAATGAACTTTTTTGTAAAATTAATTATTTTGTGCTGGGAGAAAGTTTTATAGATCATCACACAACTTTTAGTAACTTTTAAACATTGAGTGTTCCTTTTTTGTTTTTTTTTTTGGGAAAAGTTGCTAAAACGTATTAAAACTACTTTTTCCTGTTTTAGGCTTTATTTTTGCTTATTAGTATAGCATAGTTAAACCAAAATATCTTTCTTTGTTCTTGATTATACTTTGTTTCTAAAGAGGCTTCATTTTTATTGTGATTGTCTTGCAGCAGCCTTTGTCATAACACTGTATTTTTTTCTCTAGCAAATGCCCTTTATTGATGGTTCTCAGATTCTCTGTATTTAAAATCAACATTGAGTTTTGATCTTTATTGTGCAGCATCTCTCAATATATTCCATTTGGATAGAATGGAAGTCTGTTTCAAATTTATGGTGTACTCTTCATTATTGTGTAGTACTTCATTGAACGAATCAGCAGTGGTCTTGCACAGTAACTGTGCACACTAAATTGTTTTGAACCCACTTTTTGACTCTGGTGCTGATGATTGAGTTGGATGTTCTTTGTTTCATACATCTGCATGTATTTAAGATAAAGTTGTAGCCATTATTTGTTGGAAAAAATAAAACAATACAATTGCTTGTGAGTGTTGGCCCCTTCATTCAGGATCTCTGTAACATCTGTTATAACAGGACTAGATTGTTGTGAGGTATGCTTGGATTTTTTTTCTGAATCCTTTTTATTAGAAATTGCACAACACATACTTGATTGAAAAGCTGCCTGTGTTTATAGGTAATGGCATCAAACTTCATAGTAAGTGTTTTGTACATTCTAAATTGTTCATATCTAACATAATGTGCTGTTTCATTCCCAAGTTAAAAAATACGTAGTATTTTTCTGTTGTTCACATATTACACATTTGACACTCTTTGGTACTTCTGTACTAGACTGCTAGATCTACTCTTCTCTGCACTCTATCTACCCGTTTCTCAAAATCTCTCTCTGCCAACTGTTCTTCCCTTTGCAGTTTTCCTTTCTGTACTTTGCCCCATTTCTGTTTACTCTTTTAAGCCAGTTTTTGCTACCTGCTAATATCCATTGTTATATCTTCTCTACCTGTACTTTGCTAAAGCATGGAAACTGGGAGGTTATTTGTCATTTCCCTTTTCAAGCAATCTCTTGTTAACAGTATTTCTGTTTTTTTTTTTTTTTAATCTCTTTCCATGTCCCCTGCTTCTCATCTACCAAAATAACCATAATAATCACTCCTGCTTAAATCTTTTTATTATATAATGCTTTCCATATTTCTTTTATATTCAATCCATTTATACCACTTTACAAGCTGTCGTGGATATTATCTACTTCTTTTCCTGATCTCCACATCTACTTATTTCCTCGTCTCCACTACTCTGGATTCTTCCCCATTGACGTTCCCCACATACCACTTTACAAGCTGTCGTGGATATTATTGACTTCTTTTCCTGATCTCCACATTTACTTATTTCCTCATCTCCACTACTCTGGATTCTTCCCCACTGACGTTCCCCACATAATCTTTTAAGAGTAGTCTATCACCTATATAATTAAGTAATTACCGGGCTGTCACTGGCCCTGACATTTTAAGGCTTTACTTTTTCAGAAGTCATCACCCTCCCAATCCTTACATTCCTTGACTAACCTCTCCATAAGTGTGTCAAAACCAATCCTCTTTTTCTCCTCCCCAAAGTTTTCATATACATGCTTTGTCCTTCCTTTCTTTATTCCTCTTCACTCGTATCCTTCTGCACTCTCTGCTCCCCCTTGCCTACTCTGCTTTTTCCCATCCTCCTGACCAGTCTTCTGGACACAAGCCAGTCCCCCTTCCTCTGGCTAGAAACCCCATTTATCTGTTCAGAAGTCTTAAAATGTCCCTTTTTTTTTTACCTCTGCCTGCAGTTAATTCACATATCTCATTCCTTTCTCTTCCACCCTCCTTACACCTTCTTCACTTGCTGCTGCTGTTCACTTATTATATCCCTAATTCTACTCCCAAGTGGTCCTCTGTCTTGCCCTTTTCTTGATGAATTTCTTCAAATCTACTTCTGCTACCCTCTCTACCTCCTTGAATATATACTTCCCCTTCCCCTAAAGGCTCTTTTAAATATGATTGCATCTTGTATACTGCTGATGTGTCCCCATGCTTCTGCTTCTCAGGTTTGTGATTTTTTTTTGTGTGACTTGTTTACGTGTACATTCTGTCTAACAAAATTATTTCATAAATTTGCAGCATACACCAGTGAATGGTGTAAATTCCATGTTTGGGCTTGGTGCAGCTACCTTTAGGTTACTACACAAGAGCAAAATACTGTAACAGACACACACGTATACCTTTACAGTGCCAGTAAAAGGAACATAATTCTCTGCTGCTTGACCATTGTAAAGGTAGTCGTCTACTTACCGAGTAAGTTGGTCAGTGTGCCTTCAATCAGTAAGATACTAAAGCAATAACCGACGACGTGGTGTGGTATGTTGAAGATTTACCCACGGCTGGTGTGGTTTAATCATGAGGACGAAGCCTGAGTGATTAAACAAAGGCAACCGTGGGTAAATCTTCAATATACCCCAACCAAGGAGTCGGTTATTGCTATTATGCAATGACATTATTTAAGAAAAAAAATACTTTTCTTAAATTATGTCTTTGTATAACGGCGGATTACTGTTCTTCCGCCGGTTGTGGTATACTGTTTCTTCATTTCGATGTACTCCGCATGCATATGGGACTCGCGTTCCCACTCATACCCAGTGCATCAATGCTTTGAAACACAAGCAATGGAGAAAAGAAAGTCTCCATTGCTCCGTCTGTTTTTCTCTCTCTGTCTCTCTTTTTTTTTTAATTTAAAAAAAAAAAAAGTCTGGGCGGGACCTTTCCCTGTTGGTATATTGTGGGATTTACAACGGGCACGCTGGTTGGGCTGGGCTAATCAGCGTGCACATTTTTGAATAGTAATAGGGAGTCATTGTATAATAGCTTAGTAGTCATGACTGTGAAAGCAATCTGAATTTGGATCATATACTTTTGTACACGTTTTTGAAAATAGGTTCATAGGTGTGTACTAGGCAAATGGCCCTGGAGCCTTATCAAACCCAGCCCATAGGATTACCCTGGCTTCTTGCCACCTGACCTTAATTCCTAGTGCTTCTGTTGAGTAGAGCCACTGGAGTGATCCCTAGGGTGAATTTTCTATTTCCCAGCAACTCATCAAGATTTATCTTGAAGAGGGCCAATGAGGTGCTCTGTTTGACATGTTTGGGAGGTCTATTCCATAGCATGGGCAGTCTCTGGGTTATGAACCTGTCCCTCCAGCATGTTCTGTTGATTGTGGTAATGAGGTTGAGGTCTCTGGAGCATGTGGTGCGGAGGGATTGGTATTTCTTTAGATGTAGCATTTCTAACAGAGCTGGGACAGACATAGCTTTGTAATTTAAGCAGAGATCGCCTCTAAGTAGGCAATATGAGACTGAGAATAGTTGGAGTTTTTTGAGTCTGTCCATATAGGACAAGTGTTTAAGGCCTAGGATCCTCTTTGCAAGGTACTTTTGCGGCTTCTCCAGTTGTTGCAGGTGTCTAGTGAGGTACATGGCAAATGGGGCATTCTACTCGATGATTGGCCTAATGAGGGAAGAGTAGAGGGAGACAATGACCTCTTTCTTCCTGAATGCAAAACCTTTAGTAATGAGATGTGCCACATAGGACTTTCTGACTACAGTTGCAATGCGGTGGTCAAAAGAGAGGTTGCTGTCAACCTGTGTTCCCAGATCTCTTATAACGCCTTCTGTGTTCAGTGGACTACCATTGATGCGGTAATTAATGGGAACTGGGTTTTTCCCAAAGGGGATGACAACACATTTTTTGGCATTGAGCTTAAGGCCATGGTTTTGACACCAGTCGGTCTCAGTGAGGTCTTTCTGTAAGATGTCAGCATCACTTGGGGAGTTAGTAATGTCCCCCAACTTGCAGTCGTCTGTGAACTTTGTCAGCCAGACTCACTTTGTGTTGGCCTTGACTTCTGAGAAGTAGATACCATACAGGAGAGGACCCAGGACCGATCTCTGTGGGACTCCACTCGTGACTGGTCGGCAGTCTGGCTTGGAGTCAGCTACTTGCACACTGTGGGTTCTATCTGTGAGTCAGTTTGCAACCCACCTAGTGATATAGGGGTTGATGCCTAGCTTAGTGAGTTTTTTTATGATTCCTGAGTGGGGAATGCTATCAAAGTCCTTAGGCCTTGGCCAGATCAAGGTAGGCTGTATGAACCACCTTGCCTTCATCCACAGCTCTGGTGACTGACTCAAAGAAGTCAACCAAGTTGAGGAGGCATGATCTACCGTTCACAAAACCATACTGTATGGGATCCAAAGTTTGGAGATTCCCTATATCCTTGTTTATTAGGTCCATGATGATGCATTCCATAGCTTTGCATATCAGACTTATCAGGCTAATGGGGCAGTAGTTCCCAGGGTCTGTAGTCACTCCTCCTTTGTGGAGAGGGATGACTGTAGCAGTGTGCCATTCGCTAGGGACAAAGCCTGAGATGAGGCTGTGATTGAACAGGGCACACAGGTGAGGTGTCCGTTCACTCTGTAGTTCATATAGAAAACAGCCAAGGATATTGTTAGGTCCCACAGAAGCTATATTCTTGGCCTTGGACAGTGCTGTTTTAACCTGTGCAGCAGTAATACTGGGTGCTTGGCAATCTACTGGTATTGTGATTGGTCTGATGCATTACGTTGGGCTACTAGTCTGGAGGTGTGGGCATCCTTTATGAATATGGAAACACCACCACCTTATGAGCTTCGGTCCAAGTTCTGGGGCCGAAAGGTGTGGAGTGAGTTATAGCCTGGTAGTCCAGGGATGCTTTCTGCTGCCTTGAACCAGGTCACTGTTACAGCATAAATGTTGATCTCCATTTTAAGGAGTGCTTCGAGTGAGTGCATTTTGAGATTTAGACTTCTAGCTTTGAGCAGCATGACCCTCAGATTGCATTTGTTTGTAGCTGTTACGGTGGTAATTTGGTGTTTGGAACACTGTCTGAAATAGGCACTATAGAAGTGGCAAGAGCCTTGGCCGGTATCCGGATGCCCAAGGGTGACAGATGCAGGCTTTCTCTGACAAAGCATTGAGGTCTGTCAATCATGTCATCCCAGTGGTCATAACCACTCCAGTGTTGTTCTGCAGTCCCTCCATGTTTTTGGTAGAAACATAATTCTGAAGGGTTTTTTTTTTTTTTTTTTTTTGCATTTCATTCCTTGGACTTGATTACCCTTAGGACAGTGGTTCTGAAACTTTGCAAGCTGGAGGACCCCTTTTATAAAGGAAGCATTTTGGCAGACCCCTATAGGTGGTGGTACACATGCATTACGCTTCAGTCAATCCCCCTCCATGCAGACATTTCTGTCCCGTTATTTGTCTATCCCCCCCCCCCAGTTGCAATAAACGCTGTTCAAAGGTTTGTATGTGTATACTGTTTTCTGCTTTACTTCTACAATGATTACAGATACTTGGATTTTATTTAAAACTTTTATTTCAAATTTTATAGCAGAAACGCTAAAATCCACTGAAACCCACATTCAAAGAAAATGCATCTGGCTAGTGATGGATTGTTTCCCTTTGGGCTGTTTTTCAAACCATTGTCGCTTGCGGACATTTTTAGGACTATGCAAAAGTTCTTTGATTCACCTTCCTGATTGTATAATTAAATTTTAAGATACAATAATTAAATTATATCCCTTGTATAATACACCACTATTTGATAGAGCGCGTTTTAAATGTATAGTTTTGCAAATTTTCACAGTAAGCAATGAAACAAAACATATAAATCAATAATGACAAAACTGTCTAATTTAGAACATTTCAACCATAAAAGGCAACTCGGACTTCTGTCATTACAGTTCACAAATATCCGTCAGTATGCACAATCTCTGCAGAAGTAAAATTCATCTGAATAATTCCACCTTAAAGACGTCTGTAACTAATAAAGAGGATGCTGCTAACAGACAACTTTATATTTCAGTTTTTCATCTGTGTACAAATTCAGTGCCTGCTGCCCTTGAAGAATAAATTGCCTCCTTGTGTTACATAAAGAAACGGTAAACTGGTAATATTTCATGGATGGCAAACTGAAAACAGATTCATAGTTACTAGGCATCTCATCCAAATGAGGACATATTCAGGACTTTAGCACCCCCACCCACTGAAAATACAACACAGTGTCAGCAATCCGTCTAAATGCTGTGGGAGTAGAACCCACATCTTTCTGCATTAAAACGCAAGTATGCTACCTGTTGTGCTGCTAACACTGCTTTAGAATTCTGTACCACAATAGTGATACCATTTGCTAACTAGCTAATCAAAAACAGTTGCACAGAACAGACAAACATGAGGCAAAAATCTGGACATTCTGCAAGAACCTGGACAGTTGAGGGGTATATTACCTAAGTCTTGCACGTACGCGCGCACACACCATACTCTCAAAGAAAACGTTTTGTATTGGTACAAATTTTCTGAAGGATATGAAGTCTAAAGCTCAAATGTCAGCTGTTGTTTTCTAACTTCAGTCCTAAATTATATGCCAGGGAATTGCCAGAAAAACATAATTTTATGAGAAATGGACTAAAATTATGAGGCAAATAATCTGGGAATTCTGCAAAATCCTGGACAGCTGATGGGCATGCTACCTACCTCTTAAACGCACTTCTTTCCCTCTTACACACACACACACACACACACACACACACACACACACACACACACACACACACACACACACACACACACACACACACACACACTACCTGTCAACCTCTTCAGCACAAGAAATCTGGACAAAGCTATGATTTGGGGGGGGGGGGGGGCTGAGGGCCAAAACTAAGGACTCATTTTAAATGTTGCTTTTACAAACTTAGAAAGAAGTTTTGCATTAATATGAATTTTCTGGAAAGATATGATGTCTAAACCCCCAATGTCTGCCATTATTTTCTGATTTCAGTTGTAAATGATTTGCCAGAGAAAATCATTTTATAGGAAATAGATCAACTGAGTTAAAAATCTGGACATTCTACAAAAACCTGGACGGCTAAAGGGTATGCTACCTACCTCTTAAACACACCACTTATCTGTTACACACTTACCTACCTCCCTCCCTCTTACACACACCTGCTACCTGCCTCCCTCTTGTATATATATATATATATATATATATATATATATATATATATATATATATGCACACACACACACACACACACACCTACTTACCTGCCTGTCTCTTACACACACACACACACACACACACACACACACACACACACACACACACACACACACACACACACACACACACACACCTATTACCTGCCTCCCTCCCTCTTACACACACACATGCACACCGACACCCCTACCTGCCTCCCTCCGTCTTACACACACCGTACCACTCAACCTCTTTAGAGCAAGAAATCTGAACAAAGCGTGTCATAATGGCGTGGGAGACCGAGGGCAAAACTAAGGACACGTTTTAAATATTGCTCTTTCAAACTTAGAAAGTTGATAGAATAACAAGTTTTGCAGTAGTACAAATTTTCTGAAGGCTATGAAGTCTAAAGCAAAAATGTCTACCATTATTTTATGACTTCGAACAACAGTAGAACACTATCAAGTGCCTGAAGGAAGATGTACACTCCACAAAGCTATAATACGTTCTGATTTAATAAGCAAAATCACACAACGAACGGACAGTAAAAAACATCAGATGGATACAAAATGGATTCTGACTTTAGTCACAAATGATTTACTAGGGATTTGCTAGAAAACTCCATTTTATGAGAAACCTACCAAATGAGACAAAAATCTGGACATTCTGTGAAAATCTGGACAGTTGACAGCTACGCTCTCAACTGCACCACTTACCTAAGCCTTGATTAAAAAAACGAATGCCTTGGGGCCCAGGATCGTTTCAACAAGATCATATGGATGAGCTCTACACGAATTTCTGTTTGCAGCAACCAACATACTTCCAGGACCTTGCTTTGAGGGAACCGAACAGTTGCTTAAATTTCCCCTCAAAGTTCTAACTATCAGGCAGAAAACACGGGGCAAGTGAACAGTTGCTCAGCTCCAGTTGCAAATGTGGAAATTGTTCCTTCTTTTTTTTCTCTAAAAACTCAGGGCAAACAGCTAAGCTTAGCCATGAACACAGAAATTAAGCAGCTCAACTGTCTCTTTTTTTATAAATTGATGGTGAGAGGTGCAGCTTTTCTTTTTTTTTCTTTTACAAGATCACTGACTATGCCCAAAGTCTAGGCGAGCTCACATGGACTTATAGAATGTATCGTACGGACCCCCAGGGGTCTGCTTACCACAGTTTCGGAAACCCTGCCTTAGGATACATTACAACAAGGAAGTGTTGACATGGGCCATGCGTGTAATTAAAGGAGTGTCTGTAGGCTGAAATCCTGATTGAACTTGCTTAAGATTAAGTAGTTGCAGAAAATGTCATCGTTCGCTGCTGTTGCACTCACCTTATTATTGGACTGTCTGTGCTGCCTGGCACAGCTTACACTGGTTCTATAGCTCTGGCCTACTCCGCAGGGGTGAAGTGGTATAACAGGGATTGTGCACTGGTATACATTTCCAGTGTTACTGGAAGTGGCACCATTATAATTTTATACTTGTATGACCAATGAATATGGTGACTGTGTGCTTTTCATACATGCTTGTTGGCTTGCAACCATTAGTAATTCAGGGAAGTGCTTAGAGGTTGGGTGTATAAACTGTACTAAACAGTCTGAAGTTGGGCTGACTAACACTGTGCAATTATAAACAGACTAACTGCAGCTTGTGTATACAGTTGCTCAACTATTCGCAAAAAAGTATAACCTTGTAGTACCAAATTTAGCAGTATTGCAGAGGTAGCATTGCTTATATGCAAACTGATATGCCTGCACTTTCTTCCAATGTTATGTGCAGGGTGGTAGTTGCAAGAGTATAGAGCATTTCCCATAGCTGTTATTTGGGCTCCTGCAGTACTGTCTGCAAAGTGTTGTACATGTGCCAGCAAGTTTTGCCAAATATAATGTTGAACACTAGTGAATACTCTAGAACAATCTGTCATTAGAAATGCCATCTAGAGCGTTCCATTGATAGCAGTTAAATGTACAGCCATTACAGAAAATCCTAGCACACGGTTCACATCTTTTGGAAGGCTGGTTTTATTTTTCCACTTTTGGTGGAGCCTTGATACTGCCTACCACCCTTTCCAGTCTCTGTTGTATACCTTACTTTTATGTAACTTCTTTACTGCATTTTTGTGTTGCACCTCACTTGTACATAACTGTTTAGAATGTACAGCTTTGTCATTTTCTGTTTTCTTTTTTATTGTGTGCTTTTAAAGCCATGTTCAGCTTTTGACCTATCAATTTGTATCCTATAATATGCAATGATTGTTTTTTTACGCTTGATCCTTCCATATTTGCACACTTTTCTATACTATGTATGTATTGTTACCTTTCTGTTTTCTTTCTTACACTTTTATTCAGTTATTGTAGTGCTCAGAACCCTACTTTGTCATACCACCATCTATAATATCATAGCCTTAATATTACAGATTTTTGTATGCTTGCAGTGGTGCCTTACCCAAGTATCTTAACCATATGCAGTCTTCATTTTTATGTACTTGACACTGACAACAGGAATGGCATTAAGTTTAGAAAAAGCGCGCAGTCATTTTCCAGTTTCCTCCTGGACTGGTTCTGTACCTGGTCTCATGCCTGTGTGTTAACAGCTTTAGGCCAGGTAAGCCATCCGCAGTCCATGTCAGACACCTTTTTCATATCTGCCACTCAGTACCATGTACATTTCCATCTGAACCTAGATTAGATCGAGGAACTTATTAGCTTGACTTAAAGAAGTGTACTGTGGTGGTGCTGCGGTAGCGTCGTCGCCTCACAGTAAGACATTGTCCTGTTCGATTCTCAGCTAAAGCGTCTTCTGTGTGGACGGACCTTCATTGAAGGTTGTGCGTCAGGCCTGGCAAGTCGGTACGTAAAAATCTACTGCCAATCATTAGTGGACTGGAGTTCCGCTGTGGTGACCCCTAACTGGGAAAAGCTGAAAGATACAACAACAACTGCACTGATGCTGGCATAGTGTTGTGTTTTTTTTTTTTTTTTTTTTTTTGTCTTAAGTTGTAGTGGCATTTACTTTCTATGATAAACTCTGTGGTTCCATCATTCTAGTGCAACTTCTACTGCTGTTGGTTTCCATGCACTTCATTGAGTGCCTACTGGATGAAGACTCACCCTGCTGAGTTGAATTCCCTGATTGCTATTTTCCATAAGAAACCACACCAGCAGTAATTTTGCAGGTGCGGCAGTGATGCCTTTACTTTTGGAATTTTCAATTTTTTCGTACCTGTTCAAACATGGGAGTTGGTATATGAAAGTTTGTGTGTGTGGGCGCAAAAAAATTTTTGTTTTCATCACATCAAGTTTCTGACTACTATGACCTAACCCTCTGAATTTAAGTTGGAACTCCGTGAGTCATGATGGATGCATTGCTCATACTGATTTCCATAGTATCACTCTTAAATGCTGACTTAGTAAAGAATAAGTGTGATAAATGCTCAGTCTAGGGATCTAAATCTCTTCTGCAACATCAACAGAATGGTTTGGAGAGACAAGTATATATCGCAAAGGATACCTCTGCTGTAGCACAAAGATCGTCCCTGTCTGTTTTCAAGAAGAGTTTGCATCTATGGATGGGGAGCAGAAAATTTACCCCAAGGCTGTCTCTATACTAGTAATGGACAGATACAGTTCCTAAATGCTTTATTCTATGCATGGGTCCCCTCAAATTGTTTATGGTATGATCCCAGTTACTCTCATTTGGGGGGTAATATATAATTATCAACCATGGGGATGGGTAAGCACAATCTATAATCAAATTAGATAATTTTTTTGAGCGCAAAAAAAGGAACTTGGCTAGGCTTAAAATGGCCCACAAGCAGCAGCTAGCCCAGTACTTGCCTTGGAACCTATAAGCTTGTGGTATGTGATAAACTTGAAGTACATATAGTGAAAGATAACACATGTACTCACAAAAATCTAAAAGTGCAGTAAACTCTAGCTGAAAAGCAAAATCAAGTCCATTAAAGGAGAACAGCACCCACGGACTCAAAAAGCATGTTTATTTCATCGTGATTTAGTGTTTTTACATTTTAACACCACTCTTGGACTATTTACAGGTTTTTAAATATTTGTATACATAATTTCTCAGTCTGACCACATGGGTCTGGCATCTTGAAGCAATTCTGATTGTTTAGTATGCCTCTAGGTATCCCACAATGCAGTGTTTGTAAAGAAAATTACATCATGCAGGCTTTCTTCCTAAAGCTCCTGTCACTGCATTGATTTTACATGCATACACTGCTGTCTTTCAGTCAGTTTTAAGTAACATTTCACACCATTCAGTGACTACTTAAAACACAAACAGTGCACATGCCATAGAACAGACTTTCAAAGTGCTTTTTATTGCTACTTCTTTTTAGAATGGCTAAACTGCAGTCTTTTGTGAAGCCTGAATTGTACGAGTTTGACTCATCTGCCATCCCCCTTCACACCTAACTTCCCTATCTGACAAAATGCTAAGGGTAATTTGAGCTGTTAACCTGCTGTTGACAGCTCACAGCAGGAGACTTGACTCGTGTACTGTTTACTTGTTCAAGCCTTTACTTTCTGTATGGGTAGGGGAAGGACCAGGGAGCTGTGACATCACAGCGTGGGTGGATTTGTGGGTTTTTAGGACAGTAGTGGTGATGGCAGTTTGGAGAGGGAAATGGCCAGAAAGCTACCTGTATTCAGTGGTCTTGATGACATCAGTGAATTGGAGACTGCAGCAAGGCGGGACAAGTTTTTTGAAAGTGAAACCACCACAGTGTACAGTAAGGTACTGTTCTAGTGGAGCGAAACAGTCAATTTAAAATATTTTAAATGCTGTATTTTTGTTTATTCATAGCAGGGACATTAAATAGGGAGAAAAAAGACATAGAAGTTGAGCCTTTAATAATAGAATCCCATTGCTGCCCTTTAAAAAAAATCGTGCCTTAATCTATCACTTTTTAATCTACAATTATTTTTCTTTATTATAACACCAATCTAAATATTGCCTAGGCATGGATACCACCTTCCAGCAAATTAAATTCCCAGCTTAAACCATTATAAATGGGTAAAACAAAAAAGGATTAAAAATGCTAGTTATGTTGACCTATCAGTAAATACAAAGACATTGAGTGTCTAAACTAAACCCAGCCACTGGAGATGCACAAGCCAGTGCATTTCTTTGTGCCGGTCCCAAGCCCAGATAAATGGGGAGGGTTGCGTCATTAAGAGCATCCGGCGTAAAACCTCTGCCAAATTACTGATGTGAAGAACATTTCATATTTACATACCGGATCGGTCGAGGCCTGGATTAACAACGACCGCCACCAGTACTGTTAGTCAACAGGGTGCTGGTGGAAATTGGGCTACTGTTGGCCGAAGAAGAAGAAGAGGGGGAAGGCATGCCCGAAGGCAGGAAGAGAGGAGGAAGGTTAGGAGTGTAGTAGTGAGGGTAGGAACTTTGAATGTTGGCAGTATGACTGGTATAGGGAGAGAACTAGCTGATATGATGGAGAGAAGGAAGGTTGATATATTGTGCGTGCAAGAGACCAGATGGAAGGGGAGTAAGGCCAAGAGTATAGGAGGCAGGTTCAAATTGTTCTATCATGGTGTGGATGGGAGAAGAAATGGGGTAGGGGTTATCCTAACGGAACAGTATGCCAAGAGTGTTTTGGAGGTGAAGAGAGTGTCTGATAGAGTGATGTTTATGAAGCTTGAAATTGATGGTGTAATGATGAATGTTGTAGTGCATATGGTCCACAAGTTGGGTGTGCAGTGGATGAGAAAGAAAAATTTTGGAGTGAGTTGGATGAAGTGGTGGTGAGTGTACCCAAGGGTGAGAGACTAGTGATTGGAGCAGACTTCAATGGACATGTTGGTGAAGTGAACAGAGGGGATGAGGAAGTGAAGGGTAGGTATGGTGTTAAGGAGAGGAATGCAGAAGGTCAGATTGTGGATTTTGCGAAAAGGATGGACATGGCTGTGGTGAATACGTATTTTAAGAGGAGGGAGGAGCATAGGGTGACGTACAAGAGTGGAGGAAGATGCACACAGGTGGATTATAGCCTATGTAGGAGGGCCAGTCTGAAGGAGATTGGAGACTGTAAAGTGGTGACTGGGGAAAGTGTAGTTAAGCAGCATAGAATGGTGGTCTGTAGGATGACGTTGGTGAGCAAGAAGAGGAGGAGGAGTGTGAAAGCAGTGCCAAGGATTAAATGGTGGAAGTTAAAAAAAAAAAAAAAAAAAAAACTGTGATTGTGAGGTGAAGTTCAGGGAAGAGTTAAGACAGGCACTGTGAGGTGGAGTTCAGGGAAGAGTTAAGACAGGCACTGGGAGGCAATGAAGAGTTACTGAATAGCTGGGTAACTACAGCAGAGCTAGTAAGGGAGACTGCTAGGAAGGTGCTTGGTGTGACATCTGGACAGAGGAAGGAGGACAAGGAGACATGGTGGTGGAATGAGGAAGTACAGGAGAGTATACAGAGGAAGAGGCTGGCGAAGAAGTGGGATTGTCAAAGAGATGAAGAAAGTAGACATGAGTATAAGGAGATGAGGCACAATGCAAAGAGAGAGGTGGCGAAGGCTAAGAATAAGGCGTATGGAGAGTTGTATGAGAGATTGGACACTAAAGAGGGTGCAAAGGACCTGTACCAATTGGCTAGACAGAGGGACAGAGCTGGGAAAGATGTGCATCAGGTAAGGGTGATAAAGGACAGTGAGGGAAATGTACTCACAAGTGAGGAGAGTGTGTTGAGTAGATGGAAGGAGTACTTTGAAGGGCTGATGAATGAAGAGAATGTTGAAGGGCTGATGAATGAAGAGAATGAGAGAGAGAAGAAGATTTGATGATGTGGGGATAGTGAATCAGGAGGTGAAGCAGATTAGCAAGGAGGAAGTAAGGACACCTATGAAGAGGATGAAGAATGGAAAGGCTGTTGGCCCATATGGGATACCAGTGGAAGCATGGAGGTGCTTAGGAGAAATGGCAGTGGAATTTTTAACCATATTGTTTAATGAAATTTTGGAAAGTCAGAGGATGCCTGAGGAGTGGAGAAAGTGTTTTGGTACCTATCTTTAAGAATAAGGGTGATGTGCAGAGCTGCAGTAACTACAGAGGGATAAAACTGATCAGTCACAGCTTGAAGTTATGGGAAAGAGTAGTGGAAGCTAGGTTAAAAAGGGAGGAGGTGATCGGTGATCAGCAGTATGGTTTCATGCCAGGAAAGAGCACTACAGATGCAATATTTGCTCTGAGACTGTTGTTGGAGAAATACAGAGAAGGTCAGAAGGAGTTGCATTGTGTCTTTGTGGACTTAGAGAAAGCATATGACAAGGTGCCTAGAGAGGAGTTGTGGTATTGTATGAGGAAGTCGGGAGTGGCAGAGAAGTATGTAAGAGTTGTACAAGATATGTACAAGGGTAGTGTGACATTGGTGAGGACTGCGGTGGGAGTGACAGATACGTTTAAGGTGGAGATGGGATTACATCAAGGATCAGCTCTGAGCCCTTTCTTATTTGCAGTGGTGATGGACAGGTTGACAGATGAGATTAGACAGGAGGCCCCATGGACTATGATGTTTGCAGATGACATTGTGATATGTAGTGAGAGTAGGGACCAGGTTGAGGAGACCCTGGAGAGGTGGAGATGTACTTTAGAGAGGAGAGGAATGAAGGTCAGCAGGGCTAAAACAGAATATATGGTGTGTAAATGAGAGGGATGGTAGAGGAATGGTGAGGATGCAGGGAGTAGAGTTGGTAAAGGTGAATGAGTTTAAGTACTCTGAATCAACAGTTCAGAGTAATGGTGAGTGTGGAAGAGAGGTGAAGAAGAGAGTGCAGGCAGGGTGGAATGGGTGGAGAAGAGTGCCAGGAGTGATTTGTGACAGATGGGTACCAGTAAGAGTGAAAGGGAAGGTCTACAAGAGAGTAGTGAGTCCAGCTATGTTATATGGGTTGGAGACGGTAGCATTGACGAAAAGGCAGGAGTCCGAGCTGGATGTGGCAGAGTTAAAGATGTTAAGATTTGCACTGGGTGTGACTAGGATGGACAGGATTAGGAATCGGTATATTAGAGGGTCAGCTCAGGTTGGACAGTTTGGAGACAAATCAAGAGGGGCGAGATTGCTTTGGTTTGGACGTGCTGAGGAGGGATGCTGGGTATATTGGGAAAAGGATGGAGCTGCCAGGTAAGAGGAAAAGAGGAAGGCCTACGATAAGGTTTATGGATGTGGTGAGAGAGTACATGAAGGCGGTTGGTGTGAAAGAGCATGATGCAGAGGACAGGAAGAAATGGAAACAGATGATCCGCTGTGGCGACCCCTAACAGGAACAGCCGAAAGAAGATTATGATGAAGAGTGTCTAAACTTCCTGGAGCCATTTCTGCTGAGCTTCATGTAATTTCCTCCAGTCTGAAGTATGTAAGGATGTCCAGCACTTGGCCACTGCTTTACCAGCACAAAATATCACATTTTTTTTTGTTTGTTTTAGTTTTGTGTAACAAGTAGTAGATGGAGCAGATAAATCTCCATGCAATACAATGAATTGTGATCAGATCTGTGATCATAATGGGTTATGTTTTCTCCTCATGGATACCAAGATTCACCTCTTCAGATTTTCTTGGCATCCATCTTTTGAGCACAATAATAAGATGGTTATGATAGGATTCTCTAAATCCTTGTCAATGTTTTTAAAAAGCTGTTGTATACCTCCTGTTGGACTACTGCAGTAATTGTGGTATTTCTGATAGTTCTGTCTTACAAGCAGGGCATGGAGCTGTGACTGATAGGTTTGTTTCAGTGTAATCTGTGCATCTTTTAGTTATATATTGGAAAGGGAGATGCAATGTATCCAAATGAAATTCCTTTGGTCAGCTGTGTTGCAAAATAACCAGAGAGCAATTAGCAGCTTGGATAGTGGAGGAGCTGAAAGGTAAGAGGGTGAAAATGAATGACTGATGATAGCCTGCCCATGCTGGAAGGGAGAGGTGGTGCAATTCATAGTATTCCTGGCACATATTGGGGAGAAAAAGCGAGAGGTGCATAGCATGTAGTAGGTGTTCTAGGGATGTGTGCCTGATAACATTCATGGGGCATGTGTTGAAACATGTACTCCCACAGGAGAATGTGTTACAGGCCTTTGTGTCTCCAAGCATATATATCTTCCACTGGTGGAAAGGGTTAAGTCTAACATAAAAAAACCCGATAACTGTCTTGCCTGGATGACAGCCTCCCCTGATCAGCTTCATCTCATAGGGGAACAAATAATCCTTTTGATTGCAGTAGAGCTGATAGTTGGCAGGCAGTAGAAGGTAAAAAGTTAAATTTAAAAAAGAAAATTGAGCCATTACCCCCTTTCAAGAATTTCCTATACAAAATTCCGCCTTAATTTGTTGAAATTACTTTAATGTTACACAAGCACATTGTTTAACAGTAGCAGGTATGCCAAGTATTAATGCAGATAAGGAAAATGTGCACCCAAAACAAATGTTTTGTAGTACAACTGTGAGGTCACTTCAGCATGGAGGAAAGGCATTAATCCTTTTCAGTAACGCAGACTGTTGTCATTCTCCAACATTGTAAATAAACACAAACCAACAATATCCAGGGATCTCCACTATGTAGCAAATAAATCCAAGATGTTTTAATAAAATATGAGAGGTGGTGACATTAGAACAAGAACTGAAACACTCAAAGCTGAGTGGATTATATGGGACATGGACTTAATGACCGTATTCCTATCAGACCTTTACTTAAGGCATGACCTCTAAGAAAATGAGTTTTAAGTATACTTTTATTACAGATATATATTGTATGTGTTGTATTCATGTGTTTAATTTGATATGCCTTCTATGAATTTGTTTACTGTCATTATGTCCATGGAATGTATTACAGATTTTATGAAATAAAAAGGTTGCTTTAAGATTATTATCAGTCATGTGACCTTAATTGTTATATAAAGGGCATTTTTGTAACTGCACTTTATTCACCTGAAGAAGCTAATTGTGAAAGCGCTTGTGTGTGTTTCAGTCTGACAGAATTAAACCTGCTTTTTAGAAACTGGAAGCCTGGTCTCTACTAGTTCTCTGTTTTATTGATTCTCCAACATTGTGTTAGCTTGGAGTTAGTGTGAAAGTTGCAAGAGTATGGATGGATGGAGATGCTTGCCTCTCATTCAAAAAAATGTGCCTAGTGTAGTAAAACTGTTTGTGTATCAGCTGATTGAATGGTTTATCCTTGATCTGCAGTATGAGAAGTTGACAGGTAATATGTATAAACATCTACACTTTTTCACAATGCATTTTTTTAACTTGTATGTGTATTACGTTTAATTATTTAGAGCTATATTTAATGGGTATGCTTGTGCTAAAACTGCTGTAAGTATCTCAAGCAGGACCCATGCATTTAGTTTAGGCTTTTAAGCTATGTAGTGCTTCTGTTACTCAGCATTTTATATAATGTGGAACTATGGTCCAGGACGTATTCTAATAATATCTGTGAACTAGCTCCTAATGGTAAAGCTTTGTGTGTTATTTTGGGCTCAGTACAAGGATTGGTCAGCATACAACACTGTGGTAAAGCTCTATACATTTTAAATAGTTTTTGGTTTCCTTGTGATTTGCCCTCTCTTGTTTTCTGTTGTCTTAGTTTTTGGGGATGTTATTGGTCCTTTATACTGTGATTACATCTTTTAACAGGGAATTGTGTAACTGTATCTGTAACTGTGTATTCACATTTAATCACTGTGCAGATAACACCACAGCACCTTGCCAGTAACCTGCTACTGTGCCACAATAACTTCATAATGCACCTGATCAGGTAGGCATTGTATATACTTCTTTTAGTGCAGCCAAACAGAAACCTGTAATGTAGCAACACAGTGGCATGACCCCTGGACTGCAAAGCCCTACTGACATACAAAAGGGGGATAGTATGCAGGAAAGGGTAAGGAAGCAAAAGCAGCGCAGATTTTTTAAGAGCTACAATGTCCACTGTTGCATACTAGTCCACCCATCGTGTTCTGCCTTGTGTAGAGATTGCTCCTTGGAACTCTGTAATGCAACATTTGCACACATATATGTGTTTGTTCTACCTTATTTATGTATTTATTCCAGTTTGATGACCGGGGAGGTCCACTGGGCTTGGGGAGCCAATTTTCAGTGGAGGCCCGGGGAGAAATGCTCCACAATACGAAGTTTAATTGCATGATTAATTACAAAGAAAGTTAGGATTACAAACAACAGGTAGCATTCTAAAGAGAAAAGAGAAAAAAAAAATATTTACAGTTTAGTTCCACTGGGCTTAGGGAGCCTACTTTCAGTGGCTCGGGGAGAAAAAGCTACACAATACAAAGTTTAATTACATGAATGCTTTCAGTGGAGGCTCGGGAAGAAAAGCTCCACAATACAAAGTTTAATTGCATGATTAATTACAAAGGAAGTTAGGGTTGCAAGCAACAGGTAGCATTCAAAGGAGTGAGAAAAAAATATATACAGTTTAGTTCAGGAGTAAAAACAGGCATATAGTATCGTGGCTAGATTTTGCTGTTTGGTTACATGTATAATCAACAATTTAAAGTGAGGTTTGTATACATATGCACTTTCTCCTTCCCCCCACACAGATTGCCACTGATTGCAAATTGGGATGGGATTTATTTATTATTTATTTTACATATTGTTTACCAGTTAAGTCCGGCTGGACATGTCCTTTTTCAGCAGAGGCCTGGGGAGAAAAGCTCCAGTTAGTGCATATACATACATACATAAATAGCATCTGAATATGTAGGCAAGACATATCAAAGTACAATTGGCAGTAGATGCATTGCATAACTTAACTGTGAGTTATTTAGATCAGTAAAGGATGAGATCACACCAGAGTGTAGTACATTGAGATATAGTGCCTTATTTTCACAAGTGATACATAATCTAATAGCACACTGGAGGCATTCTATGAAAGAATGAGAAGATATAGATAGTAAGAGAGACAAGAGGTAGCAGTATATGTAGCCTCAAAGTGTGTATTCGCAGGATTTACAGTGGTGAATAAAGTAGGTTATTAGAATGTTGGCTAAGTTATGAAGTTGTACTTTCTGAGAGTTTCATTAGTTAGGAAGATTTGTAAAGGAGACAGTTGAGAGTGAGATGTTTTCTGTCACGTGATGGTGGAACATGGGCAGAGTGATTTGGTAAGGCGGTGGTGTTTTAGGTTAGTTTTGATTAGAGGTAGGGATGTTATGGAGGTAATGTTGACTGGCAGTTCATTCCAGATTTTACCTATGTAGTTAGCAAATAGAGAATCCCTGCTTGGTTTTTGGATAAGTAGGTTTTTATTTGTTGCTTGTTGGAGGAGAGTAGTATTCTATTGACACTATAGGGTTGAAGAAGGGTTTGGAAGGATGGTACTTTTTCAGGATTTGAGTGGAGATGTCCTTCAAGAATGCAACTGCAGTCATAACATATGGGTTGTCCTGCCTCAGGCAGCCCTCGGTTGGCCGGATTCCAAAGTCTGGGTCCGACGTCGGCTGATGTCGCATTTCTCCGACGTCAGAGCGGCTGGAGTACATAAGCATCAGCCGATGCCATTTTCTTCAGTCTTTCTTGTCGCGCGGTGCCCGAAGCAGAAGTGGTTCGCAAGTGCCGGTCGGTCAGCTCCTGCATTCTTCGATTCCGAAGTCATCAAAAAAGCTAAGTACCCTGTTGGGGACCTTTTCTTGCCTCAGCCGATGTCAGAAATTACTGAAAATGTTAACAATTGTCTTTCTTGTGGTAAACAAATACCTCATAAGGATTTCCACTCTTACTGTCTTCCTTGCCTTGGCCCAGACCACGACGTCTCAGCCTGTGTAGCCTGTGCTCGCTTCAACAAGCACACTCTCAGGCGCCGGGCGGAGTTCGCTGAAGATTTTTCCGGCGAAAAATTTGCTTATACAATGCTGTCGGAACTTCTGACATCGCAAACTCCCAAGAAACGAAAAGACCGGGACCAACATCCTCGGCCCGCGTCTACCACCGACTCTACGCCAAAACCTACCGCGAGTGCTCCGGTTCCACCTGAGACTGTTATTCCCCTGCTCCGAACCGAAGACACCGCACTACCGACGACTCCGATTCCGAATATCACTCCGCCAGTTATTGATTTTCCTCCGGATACCGAAACCGAGGAAATGCCCGAGACTATTGCTGTAGATAAGGTCACTCCTGCACGTGGAGCTGCCAGGCCTCCTATGGCCATGTCTATTAAGGCCTATAGGGCTAAGGCAGCCAGCAAGACCAAGCATCTTACTGCTAAAGCCTTACCTCAGCCTACTCCAGAGACACAAATTATGACTATGGCTGCTGACTTAATGATTAGAGGTTCACAGGCCCATCCTGAGAGAGGATCCCAGCCTCCTTCTGATAAAAGGCCCCGGGTTGAACCCTCTGACCCTATTCCTTCAGATGAAGATTCTGAGGACTCTGTCCACTCTGATGGCCAGGAAGAGCTCTTCCAGACCTATGAGGACTCGGATGCAGAGGATTCCATCCCCTTGGCCTCCCCTCCTGAGGATATTTCTTTTGGGGAAGTTCTGCATACCATGAGGGAACATTTCAGGTGGCAAGGCCAGGAATATTCTGATTCCAGAAAGCGCCTTCGAACTTTCCTTAAAAAGCCCCAGCACAGGCCCTTATCTATTCCTCCTGTGCTTGATGTTTTGGATGATTTATATTCTGACTCTAGTGTTACCCCTGATCTCTTCCTCCTGCTCCAGCTAAGCCAGACAGGTATTACAGGGTCCCAGAAACACATTCCCATTTATTCAGGGCCCATACTGCTGATTTGGAAACTATTTCTCAGGGACCTAAAGGTGTTTCAGCTTCCACCTCTAAAAATCCTTTGCCCTCCAACAGGGAAGCTAGGTCATTAGAGAGATGGGGTAAAAAGGTTTACACCTCCACTACTTTATCTATGAGAGCTTTGAATTGCCTTTTTCATATGTTACAATATCAGGATTTCCTGTTAGAAGATTTACAGAAAACATTGGCCTCTCCTGATCCTTTAGACAGGAAGTCTTTGCAGGAAGCTGTACATAACTCTCAGCAAGTAAGCAATCACTTCCTGCAGTGTGGATATGATGCACTGGAAGCTTCATGTAGGGCAGCTATGACAGGGGCAGTCATTCGTAGACATGCATGGTTAAAAGATCAACCTCTACCAGATCATGTAAAGGCAAAACTTCTGGATGCACCTTTGGAAAAGAACAAGCTTTTGGTGCTAATGCTAAGGATGTGTTAAAGTCCATCGAGGAAAAAGCAAAATCAGTTCAGACGGTGAAAGATTTCCTCCAGGTTCAACCCCCCAGATTCAGTAGGAATTGGCCTTCAAAAAACTGGTCCTTTCCTAATCCTGAAAAATTTCAAAGGGGTAAAAACAGACGTGGCCGAGGAAGAGGATAATACAGAGGTCCTTACAGGGGACGACAGTGGCAGCCAGCAAACCAAAGAAGTGACACAGGGGTTTCACCTGCCCCACAGCCACAGTCTCAATGACTTTCCTCTACTTCCGCCTACCAGGGAACAAATAGAAGCTCCCTTGGCCGGGAAATTATCTCTGTTTGCAGACAGTTGGCACAGATTGACACAGGACAAATGGATTTTGGACATTATAGACCGAGGTTACAGGTTCCATTTTCATGCCTTACCAAGAAAACAAGTTATGCCAAACCTACCACAAAACCAGAGGGCAGAGGCTATCAAGCAAATCTCTCTGCTGACTCGGATGAAAGCAATAGAAAGCGTTCCACAACAAGAACAAGGCCAGGGGTTTTACTCAAGACTGTTCCTTGTTCCAAGAAAAGAATCTCAATGGAGACCAATACTGGATTTGTCCGCATTAAACACCTTTCTCATAGTACCAAAGTTCAAAATGCTGACTCTACAGCAACTCCTTCCCATGCTGGGCAAGGGGTCTTGGCTGATTACTCTGGACCTCAAGGAGGCATACCTGCATGTCCCTATCAGACACAGCTGCAGAAGATACCTCCGATTTCTTGCAGGGCCAGAGCATTATCAATTCTCAGCATTGCCATTTGGCTTATCTACTGCGCCCAGAGTATTCACAAAATGCCTGGCTTCAGTAATTGTTCATTGCAGGCTCCAGGGGATCCAAATTTACCCGTACCTGGACGACTGCCTCATACAAGCGGACGACAAATTGATGTTGACAAAAAACTTGGACTATGTCATACGATTACTTCAAGCTCTGGGATACACAGTCAACTTCCAAAAGTCAAGACTTCAGCCATCCCAGCAAATAATCTTCTTAGGAGCCAAATTAGACACAGCCTCTCAAATGGCTTACCTAACAGAAGACAAGCAAGAGAAGTTAACTCATTATTTCAAAGGTTTGGCAAAACTTACCCAGATGACTACAAGGAGATTCCTACAGGCCCTGGGTTACATGGCATCCTGCATTCTCCTGGTTCCATTAGCAAGACTACACATGAGAAAGCTTCAATGGTACCTAAAAAGCCTATGGTCTCAGCACAGCAACAACTTAGAGACAACCATACCGCTCATTCCATGCCTACAAAAGGAATTCCTATGGTGGGCCTCGGTAAGCCAGGCAAACACAGGTATGTCATTCAAAAAACCTCAGATAACACAGACCATGACCACAGACGCCTCAGACCTTGGATGGGGGGCGCACATGGAAGGCAGGTGTATACAAGGACAATGGTCTCCAAAGGAAACACATCTGCATATAAACCAAAAGGAAATGCTGTCAGAAATGCATGCCATCGAGGCCTTTCAACACCAACTTCAGCAAGGCCATTTACTGATACGGACAGACAACACCACTGTGATGTGGTATATAAACAAGCAAGGGGCACCCATTCTTACCCCTTTGCAGACTGACAATGCATCTTTGGGAAAAATCACTGAGCCTAAACATTCAGTTACAATCCCAGTTTGTTCCAGGCAAAGACAATGTGCTGGCGGACAGCCTAAGCAGGAATTTCACAGATCCACACGAGTGGAGGTTACATCCGAAGATCTTCACACAGCTCACTTCGACATGGGGCAGGCCAGAAGAAGACCTATTTGCCTCTCACCTCAACCATCATCTACAAAAATTCTGCTCAAGGACATACCATCCACAAGCTTGGAAAATAGATGCTCTCTCATTCAACTGGAACTTCCTAAAAATCTATGCATTCCCACGTCTGCCACTGATGACCTCAGTTTTAATAAAGATCAAAGCAGAGAGACCCAAGGGGATCCTAATAGCTCCGGACTGGCCAAGACAACACTGGTATCCACTACTACGGAGCATATGTCACACCAAGAAGTGGGCCCTTCCCCAATGGCCTCTACTTTTGACTCAACACAACTTCAAAACAGTGCATCCAAACCTTCAGACACTGCAGCTAACAGCCTGGGAGATCCCATGAATAACCTCAACCTAACAGAGGCTCGAAGACCATCCACCAGAAAGGTTTACTTAGCAAAATGGAAGAGATTCAGCATTTGGAATACCAGCAAGGGACATGATGCATCATTATTGAACATCCCACTCATCCTGGAATATTTGGCAAATATGCTAAAGAATGGACTCTCATATTCTTCCATAAAGATACATGCATCAGCTATTTCAGCTAGATATAACACTGATCCGCCTGTCTTTTCACATCCTTTGCTAAGGCAATTCCTCAGGGGAATCAAGAACATTAATCCACCAAGAAAGGCTCCAGTGCCAGCCTGGGACCTCAATTTTGTCCTAGAAAAACTGACTCTACATCCATTTGAGCCAGCAGCTTCAGTTGACTTGCAATTTCTCTCATGGAAGACAGCTTTCCTGTTGGCAATTACCTCAGCAAGAAGGGTTTCGGAACTACAGGCCCTAATGGCAATACCACCGTTCATAATTTTCCACAGAGACAGGGTTTCATTAAGGACCAACCCTACTTTTATGCCAAAGGTGGTATCTAGGGTTTCTTTAAATCAAGCTATTCATCTGCCTTCTTTCTTCCCCAATCCTGAGAATAAGGGGGAAAGACTGTTACATACGGTATCTAGGGTTTCTTTAAATCAAGCTATTCATCTGCCTTCTTTCTTCCCCAATCCTGAGAATAAGGGGGAAAGACTGTTACATACCTTGGACATTCACAGAAAACTTCTATACTACCTGGACAGAACCAAGACCAGTAGGAAGTCTGAACAACTTTTTGTAGCTTACGTCCCTGCAGTCCAAGGAAAAGCAATTTCAAAACAGACTATTTCAAAATGGATTGGACATTGCATCAGATTCTGTTATTCCTTTCATGGAAAGACTGTTCCAGTCAATGTCAGACCACATTCCACCAGAGCTACAGCCACCTCTACAGCATTCTTAAGAGGGGTGCCTACAAAAGACATTCTAGAAGCTGCTACATGGAGCTCCGTGCATACATTCTCCAAACACTACAATCTCCCTCTATACTCCAGATCCAGAGCAGGCTTTGCTTCGGCAGTCCTGCAGGGTTTGATTGCCACACCATCTTTTTCCTAGAGCATTCCTCCTCCCCCAGCTAAGCTATGGTATTCTACCCATATGTTATGACTGCAGTTGCATTCTTGGAAGGACATAGTACAGTTTTGTACCTACCATAAATGTAGATGTCCGATAGATATGCAACTGCAGTCGGATTTTCCCTCCCTCCATACCCCTCTATGCCTAGGGTCCACTCCTATCCCTGTTTCTCTTAGCTGGGGATATCTGTTATGGTGTATCTGTTTATTGCTCATTTATTTGTCTGGAATCCTGTTTTGTCTTCCAATTTGATTACAGCCTTCCTTGGAGGGCACCTGGCATCTGGGGCAAGAAACACTGAAGAAAATGGCGTCGGCTGATGCTTATGTACTCCAGCCGCTCTGACGTCGGAGAGAAATGCGACATCAGCCGACGTCGGACCCAGACTTTGGAATCCGGCCGACCAAGGGCTGCCTGAGGCAGGACAACCCATATGTTATGACTGCAGTTGCATATCTATCGGACATCTACATTTATGGTAGGTACAAAACTGTACTTTTGTGGGCCATTGTTAATTGTGTATATACTGTATGAGATGGGGGAGTTGTAGCCAATTGAGTTGTTTGAGTGAAAGGCAATGGTGTGTCCTAATTGATGAATTTGTGGCATATCTTGCTATTTTATTATAGCAGGACTCGAGTTTTTGTAGTTCAGATTTCCTGAGGTTAGTGAGTATGGGGGCTGTGTATAATAAGGTGGATATCAAATGAGTTTGGGCAGTAGCTATTTTGGTATCTTTGGTAAAGTAGTGTTTATTCCTGTATAAAGTACCTATTTATTTATGCACCTTTTTAACTGTTTGGGAGATGTGTATATCAAATTTAAGGTTGCAGTCGATTTTTACTCCTAGAAGTTTAGTGTGTGGTGATGGGGTGATTATTGTGTTAATGGAGGAGATGAAGAAGATGTTGGAGGGGGGAGAAGACTTATTATGGAGGAATACCATTAGTTTGGTTTTCTTAGGGTTTAATATTAGGTTAGCATTTATGAGCCAGGTTTCTATGTCATGAAAGGCTTTCTGAGTTAGTTTGTAGATCCAGTAGAGCAGGTGCAGAACAGATCACTGTGGAGTCGTCTTGCATATTGAATGAGTGATGCATGAGTGGTTGATAAATGGAGTTTGTTAGTAAATATAGAAAATAGGAGTGGACCTAGGATAGAACCTTGAGGCACTCGAGAGTTACTGGTAATAGGGGTGATAGTTTGTTGCCAAGAGACTGCTTGTTGCCGTCCTGTGAGGTAGTCTTGGAGCCATGCAAGTGTGGAGTTTGAGAAGTGAAGGTAAGTGAGGGTATTTTAGTAGGTTTCCGTGCGATACCATGTCAAAGGTGTTTGACAGGTCTAGAAAGATAGAAGAGACAGTTAGTAGTCCTGTGGCAGTTAACAGTGTTAGTGAAAGACATTAGTGCCGTGGTTGTGCTATGGTAGGGTCTGAACCCATGTTTGGTATTAGGCGATTGTTAGTAAGAAGGTAGTTAGTAACCTGTTTGTGAACTACTTTCTCAAGAATCTTTGATAGAGGAAACAGTATTGCAATTGGTCTATAATTATTTAGTTTGGTTGATGTGCCACCTTTGTGTAGTGGGATGATATATGAGGTTTTCCAGATTGAAGGGACCTGATTTTCAGTTATGGATCTATTGATTTATTATTGAGATGGGGTATGCTATACCTTCTGCTGTTATCCATAAGTTTTCAGCTGGTAGACTGTCCGCGTTCAGCAGGTAGACTGTCCGCAGCTAGTTTGGTGGGTTTTGGTGGAGATGCAGAATGCACACAAACACCCTTAAAACACTGCATATGCTCTGCCTTGAAGGTTGAGGTTCTGTACTGTTCTAACCCCTTTTGTTGCAGATTGATCCTGCAGATTGTATTGATGATTATGTACATTCATGGGGTGAATGCACAGTTTGACATGGACATTCACTATCCCCCATGCCCTCCCCCAAAGGCACAAGCCCCCATGCTCAGTTTACTGGAGGTGCTCTGAGTTTGGCGACCTTGGCTGGAAATCTGGAATGAATCTGAACTGAAATCCAAGGCTTCCACTGAAACCAGCTGAAAAGTAACTTTGAGAACTGTATTTAACTAAATTGCAGCTTCATTTCTGCTGTTTTTGCTGTTTAGACTGTTTTAATCTGCACTTTGAATTTTCAAGTACCCCTTTATTATATAGCTTAAGCTGTATTTAGATTTGCTGGTATTACTTGAGCACTAAATCCAGAGAGCTTACATACAGAGGACCTCCGTGCACCCTTGGGGCAGAAGTGTATAGATTAGGACCCATGTATGTTGGGGATTGCTGGAAAAAGACTCAATTTTGGCTTTCCTATGTTTGTATTTAAGCCAAGCATTTGCACATAGCTGCCCACAGCGCAATGGGATTTAGCGCTGCTGTGCATAGATGCAAACACCAAGAAAGACAATTTTCCCTAGATATCAGCTAGTGAACCCTCCCAAACTGTCCTGCTGCACTTTGAGCAACTCATTTGCAGACTGAGAAGCATTGTCACAGTTTTTCAACCCTAGCCTTCTACAGAATATACCACTTTGTTAATCCTAGAGCAAAACCTGGTCCAACTAGCTCACTCCCCATAAGTAATTATGGTACAAACCTGCTGTAACAGATGGTCAGTTTCCCACCATTTCTCTTACCAGCCTGATTGACATGGGTATCCTGAGGTAATATAGTAATTACTTCATGTATACTGACAACAACTTACTCCTAAAACACACAAGTACAATATGTGAGAGATGTATTTACAGCATGAATTTGGAATCAGTTCTCTCAAGTAACAACAAACCAGGCATCAGACAGGTTGTCAGTACACACACACCACCTGCTGCACATAACCTCACCTTTGACCACCCACATTGCCACTGTAGTCAGAAAGTCCTTCTAAGGGGCACATCTTATAACCAAATGTTTCGCATCCAGGAAGAAAGAGGTCATCATCCCTCTCTACTCATCCCTCATCAGACCAATTATCGAATATAACTTCCAGTTTGGCATGTACCTGACCAGACACCTACAACAGCTGGACAGGCCACAAAAGTACCTCACAAAAAGGATCCTAGGCCTTAAACACATGTCCTACATGGACAGGACAGACTCAAGAAACTTCAAGTGTTCTCAGTCTCTTATCGTCTACTTGGAGGTAATCTCTGCTTGACTTACAAAGCCATGTCCGACCCAGCCCTACTTGAAATGCTACACCTAAAGAAATCCCAGTCGCCCGTGCCACATGCTCCAGAGATCACAACCTCATTACCACAATTAACAGAACATGCTGGAGGGACAGCTTCATCTCCCAAAGACTGCCCATACTCTTAAATAAGCTGGCCCTCTTCAAGAGAAATCTTGACGAGTGGATGGGTAAGAGAAAGTTCATCCCAGGGGATCACTCCAGCTGCCCTATGGGATAGGGGCACTGTGAACTAACATCAGGTGGCACGGTGCCTGGGCAATTTTTTGGGCTTGGTTTGTAAAGGCTCCAGGGCCATTAGCTTAGTATACACCCATGAACCTATAAACCCAAATAGGCATAGGTACTCACTATAAGCTTACTAAATGTTTGGAGACCTCCCAAGCACAAACCTATTGCACACACTGTAGAGCCAATAGAATCTACTACAGATAATAATACACACACAAGTGTCTCCGCTAATAAGTCTCTAAGGCAAAACACCTCAAAACCAAATGCAGAGCCAGTAGAATCTAATACACACAACACACATACACTAGTGTTTCAGCTAATAAGCCCCTAAGACAAAGCACTTCAAAACCAAATGTCCTGGTCATAGGTGACTCCATAGTGAGAGACACAGATGTCCCCCCTCACCAAGCTGGAGAAGGTCACTGTTAGCTGCTTGTCAGGTGCCAGGATCCACAAATCATGCAGACACTCAAGTCAACAACCACTACCATTGTAACTCTGTTGTAGTCCATGTTAGGGTGAATGACTTCAGCTGTACCTCTCTGGACTGTATGCAAAGAGACACGACTGAACTCTCAGATTGTGTCCCGAGTAGGTATGTCCCTAGCCCTAAGCAACATTCTACATTCACCCAGGATATGATGCCTTAGTATAAATAAAAAATGATTGACTTCAGCAATTCACTTAGCTTCTGGTGTCAGTCCAAGGGGATACAGTATTTGTCAGCCTTGGAAGACATGGTCAACAGATCACGCAACTTTTTCAGGGATGGTCTTTACCTGTTGGGTTTTGGTTACTTTTAAAGGTACTTGCCTCCTTCATATGTTGCCTTCTTTAGGCAATGTCAATACAACAAAATTTCCGACGTAAAAAAATCCACCCATGACCAACTCAAGGTTATGCTGCTCAATGCTAGGAGTCTAAACAGGAAACTGCACTCCCTGGAAGCACTCCTCACCTTGGAAGATTCTGATGTCTGTGCAGTCACTGAGACACGGTTCAAGGTTGCAGGGATCACCCCGGCCATGCAAGGCTGCAATGCCTTTCACACTTTCAGACCTCAGAACAAGCAGGAAATAACCAAAGGTGGAAATGTATCCATCTTCATTAAAGACAAACACCTGGAGACTTGTTAAACAGTATGACTCTCTTGAGCTACTCCAAGTCCAACTAACTGTGGGTAAAAACCCCCTTCCACATCATTGTTGGCTATAGGTCTGCCCCCATGAACCAAGAGAAACACAATGCCTACCTGGGCTTACTACAGTCACTCGTTATACCGCCAAACACCTTTGTCATGGGTGATTTCAACTATTCTTCCATCTGTTGGGAGACGTATAGGAGCAAACCTGCTTACCCTGAAGTTCCTGGACTTTGCAATACAAATGCTGCGGAATAGATAGTCTGTACCACCACAAGGGGCTCAAATGTCCTAGACAAAGTACTCACCAACATGGGGGTCAGTGCACTACCGCCTTGTGTGTTGCCCTCCCTGGTAAGGACCGATCATAAATCAGTCTCGTTTGAAGTAAAAATCATACCCGATGATTGCAACTTGGGTACAATCATTGAGTTCCCTAATTATATCAACATATTACAAAAGGGGCTGACACAGGCAAACGATTGGTGCCAAAGCCACAGACTTGAACTAAATGAAAAACAGTGCATTATTATCCCCTTTGGCAAAGGGGAAGTCCCTGCATATTTCATTGTAGACAGTACCCTCCCTAAGCTCTAACCTAGTGGTGCGGGATTTGGGGAACACAGGTTGATAGCAACCTAAACTTCAATCAGTATGCGTCCACAGTGCTAAGGAAAGTCTTCTACATTGCACATCTCATAAGCAAGGGCATTGCATCCAGGACTAGGGATGTTATAACTCCTCTGTCCTCAACTCTCATCCGACCACTAAGAGTACAATGCTCCCTTCTGTATGTACCTCACCAGACACCTGCAGCAGTTGGAGAGAACACAAGAGTTTTCTCACAAAGAAAATTGAAGGTCTTCAAAACATGACCTGTGTGGATGGACTGAAAGCCTTGTCACTGTACTCTGTATATTATAAGTTGCTTAAGAGTCAACCTGTGCATGGATTACAGAGCAGTCTCTGACCCAGCCCTAATGGAAATGCTGCACATCTACAAGTCAGATGGAAAAAGATTCACTTGCTTCAGGTATCTTAAACAAGCCTGTGACATAAACAGGACATGCTAGAGACACAGGTATGTCTCCCAGAGATTGCCGCTTTTTTGAAATAAACTCCCAATTCACATGAAGCAGAGCTCCTTGAGGGCCTGTTTAAGCACAGCTTAGACAATTGGATAGGAGATCATAATTTCACAGGGAGTGTGGCACCTATGGTCCTCATGGACAGGGGCAGTTGGTGCTGATTTATAGACTAGCACTGCAAAGGTAGACTATCTATCATGGTCAGTCAGGGAACACGGATGTAACATGGATGGCTAGGCTTGTAAAGGCTGTAGGGCCATTAGCCTAGTAACCTGCTAATGGCACTGCTATAGACTGCAGGGATAGTATTTGGATGGATGAAAACCTGATCTATAATGAAACATCAAATGTTGGTCCATTAAGACTCAAATATCTCAAAAACAACTAAAATACACCAATGAAGTAAAAGGTATGTACTAAATGCCACAAAGCATCATAATTAAAAAAAAAAAAAAAAAAAACTAATTGCACTTCACTGTCTGCAGCCCTGTTATGGGGGCGGTGTCCCTATTACTCAATATTTAAATAACACTACCTCCAAGATCACATAGTACTAGACGAATAGAAACAAGGTAAGAAATAAAAATATATTTCCCTTTGCCTGACCTTTGGAGATGGTATTGAACTCTGTTGGCAACAATTCAGTAGTCAACATTCTCTAGCATTGACAATGCAAAACATTTAAAATATGTGACTTATCTCTGACAAATTGTTTATAAAAAAATATTGTTCCATGTAATCCATGTGAAGTGTTTGTATAGAAAATCAGATGCAATGAGTTCTGTACTGTCTCATTTGCTATCTTGTGTTCTTTACCTGAGACTACAGGCAGTTGTATCAGATATGGTTGCAATCTTTTTTTGGAGGTGTGTGTGTGTGTGTGTGGGGGCAGATTATACTGCAGTGCTGTATTATTGACAGGTGCATACAGACTGAGATTTCATGTTGTATTCAGTACATTTTTACTTTAGAGTGTTAGAGTATCTGGCTTGTTTCATTATATTGGACTTAACAAACAACCTGTAGCATTTGGGACTTGTAGTGCAGTTATGGGATTGATTTTCTGCAGTTGGATAAGACATAATGCAGTCACCCCTCTGAATGCCTTGTTTTACTCTGTGCTGTGCTCATTCCACCACTGAAAACAGTGAACTAAACTGCTGCTAAATGCACAGTCCTTTTCACTCTGTATCATTTAGTACCCACTCCCAATCTTGCAAAGTTCTGTTAGTGTGGCCAAGACCCACTCCATCTAGTATGCAGTATGTAGGGTGTCTTTTAAGTCTAGCATCAGGTATTTATTAGTCACTTTGTTAAATCTCTGAAACAGCAGTGTATTTACATTGTGTTTGCCTGATCATGCTTTGTTTACCATCACTTTTAGACGTTATAGATATTAAACTTTGGAATTCTTTCTTTATGCACTGCTGCTGTTGAAAGATACCTTGAACTTTGAAATTAACTGTCTTGAAAGGAAAATAACTAGAATCCAGGCTGAGTAATAATGAATAGTAGGGCATATTTCCTAAAATAATAGAAGACATTTCAAGTATCAATTGTAGGAGAAATGTAATGTTTTGCTTCTCTTACAAAGCTACTTCGAGAGCAGTTATAATTAAGTTTCAGGAGGAAGTCATTAAATTTTAGTAATTTTTTTCACAGCAGATTATTAACAGCTACTTTTAAAAATGGAAAACAGCTGAATGTAATCTTATTAAATTTAAAAGGTCATTAACTCAGAAATGCATTCATCTGCATAACAATTTCAGATACTTGAACACTTGTGCATACAGTAAATGGTCTGTTTTAAAATTCTATTATGGAAACTGTTGAGTCTTTAAATGAAGGAAAGAATAGAGCTGTATGTAATCAGCATGATACTTTTAGTTTACATATTTCTAAAGTAAACTATTCTTTAGAAACCAGCAGAATATTTTCTGACATGAAGATCAAATGAAAAGAGGCAGTGTGCTGCCTTATATAGTCTTTCATTGTTACAAGACATAATGGCGGTAGTAATGATCATGTTACAACCAGTAGGTTGCTCTCATAATTTTATAAAGTCTTTGTTTTACAGCTTCCATGTTACATTTTAAAATTGCTAAAGTTCTTTACTGTTAATGGTTGGACTGTAATAGTATTGGTGAAGCATTAGCAAGGATTTATTGGTGAAAGGAAAATGAAGAGAGGTGATTGACAAAGGCAAGACCATGTTGGATGGTTGCTTAAAGGGAGATTTGCCGTGGTGGATGGTTGCTTAAAGGGAGATGTGGTGATATAAACCAGTGTTTTGAAGTCCTGCTTTGTGGTGAGGTGTGCTCAGGTCCTCTGTTGCATTATCAAAGGTGGTTGTGGAGGTATAGTAATGGCTTTTAAGTGACTAGAGGACTGGAAAAAAGGGGTCGGGGAATAGGAGGAGTTTATATGGTTCACTGCACAATTAGATGGACTCCTTATGCAGTTATTCTTTGTAAGCTTCTGTGTTTCTACTTAAAATACTGTTAATTGCAAAGTTGGGAAAGCACTTTCATGACATTTAGAGTTATTATTTTAGTACTTTTATAAAAATATTATTGAAAATGATTTAGTTAAAACATTTCTAGATATTGTATCATTTAAGAAATGTGAAGCATTTGACCTAAATAAATACTGTGGCTGACTTAACCAAATTGGTGCTCTCAGGAGTGTACTGTGTACTACCAAAAATGTAATAAAATAAAAGGTTTATTGCTGATATGTAACTTTTATATTTTTTCAGCACTTTAATATACTGAAGGTTTGATCATGATGAAATACCCGTTTGGACCGCTTGGCTTTTTAACACGTCAGAGAACTAGCCACCTCTCTAATTTATATAGCTGAAAGACATTTAGTAGGTTGCCTCATGCCATCATGGGAGTAATAAATAACTGATACTCTATGCCCAAAATTCGTCTTTGTAAAAGAGCAAATTTCATTATGGAACAAATTAGACATCATTTATACAGACGGTCATTATCTTGGATCAAAAACTGATGACTTTAATTCCGATTTTATTTAAAAACGTTTTATGAAATGCTGCTGTAACACGTATCTTCCTGAGGGAACCACTGGATCTTTGTGGATTGGAAGGCACTACCAGAACAGAACTGCAATTGTAGTAGAACCAAGAAGGGCATTCAGAGTTTAGTTTGACTGCTTTTATCGTCCACCCCAAGTATTTGAGCATCTGGATCTATTAAAATTGAACATGCTACCGTAATTTTTTTTTTTTTTTTAGTGTACTGTTGTTCTAACAGACAAGGAAATGGTGCAGCATGGTTAAATGTTACTCGATTGTTAGGAATATCCAGCTGAAACTTGTGGTATGGTGCAGCTGTAGCAGCGTACGATTGTGCTGTAGTTCATATAGCAAAATGAAGTATCTAACTGAAGTTTATCAACAAAAACATATAAAGAACTAGCAAGTGTGGTTGTAAGTTGTGTCAAAGTGCAAGTGTATGAAGAAACAAATAGCAAAGCGCAAAAGTAAGCAGTATAAAATTGCGTCCAATGAACCAAGTCAAAAGATCTGTAGTTGTGAAGACACATTGGCCATGCAACAAGCGGAGCTGGTTGAACCTGAGGTCCCACTGCTGACCATCTATATAGAAATGCAGATTATACCATGACCCCCCCATTAATATTCCAAAACGTGCATGCTGATTGGTCAGTGTGCACGTTGTAAATCGACTTATACTAATGGAAAAAGGTCCGGTCGCAAGGACTTTTTCCATTAGTATAAGTCTTTTTTAAAACACTGTCTCATAGGTTCATAGGTTCATACTAGGCTATCTGCCTAGGGCATTTATAAGCCTAGCCAGAGTGTGTTTGGCTTTCGCCACCCATTTTAAATTAATTTTGCTATGCCCTTTTTCGAGGTTAGTATACTGTGCCTCTGTCTAACAGTGACACAGAAGTGATACCCGGGGTAAACCTACGATCTCCCATCCACTCATCAAGATTCCTCTTGAAGAGAGGCAATGAGGGACTCTGCCTAACCTGGACTGGGATTTTATTCCAGAGGGAAGGGAGCCTCTGGGTTATGAATCTGTCCCTCCAACATGTCCTGTTTATTTCAGTGCTAAGGTTCAAGTCTCTCGAGCGCGTAGCTCGATGGGATTTGGATTTTCTGAGGTGCAGCATGTCAATTAATTCCGGGTTGGACATGGCTTTATACGTCAGGCACTGATTGCCTCTGAGCAGGCGGTATGCCACTGAGTAGAGCTGGAGTTTCTTTAACCGGGCAGCATATGGCATCTGCTTGAGCCCTTTGATCCTCTTGGTGAGGTACTTTTGGGGTCTTTCCAGTTGCTGCAGGTGTCTGGTAAGGTACATCCCAAAAGGGGCATTGTACTCAATTATGGGCCTGATGAGGGATGAGTAAAGAGGCACAATGACCTCCCCTGATCTAGATGTGAATCCCTTCATGATTAGGTGGGCTATATAAAATGTTCTTCTAACCACTTTGGCCATGTGGTTGTCAAATGAGAGATTGCTATCAGCTTAGGTCCCCAGGTTCCTAATTACTTCTTCTGTACTTAATGGATTACCACCTATGTGGTAATTTGTGGGCACTTTGTTTTTGCCAAAGGGGATGACTGTACACTTTTTGGCGTTTAGCTTGAGGCCATGGCTCTGGCACCAGTTGTCTGTTTCTATGAGGCCCTTTTGGAGGATGCTTGTGTCGGCTGGAGAATCGATTATGATGCCCAGTTTGCAGTCATCTGCGAACTTGGTCAGCCACAGTCCTTCCGTGTTGGCCTGTACCTCCGAGAAATATATACCGAACAAGAGAGGTCCCAGGACTGAGCCTTGTGGGACGCCACTTGTAACTGGTTTGGAGTCTGACATGGCTCCAGCAATTCTAACCATGTGGGTTCTGTCCTTGAGCCAGTTTGCAACCCATCTAGTGACATAGGGGTTTATATTTAAGCTGGTGAGCTTATCTATAATGCCCGAGTGGGGTATTGTATCGAAGGCTTTTGCGAGGTCCAGGTAGGCTGTGTGGACCACCTTCCCTCGTCAATGGCCTTGGTGACTGTTTCAAAGAAATCGACCAGGTTTAAGAGGCAGGATCTGCCCTTAACAAAGCCGAACTGGGTAGGATCTAGTGTCTGTAGGTCCCCAATATCTTTATTTATGAGGTCCATGATGATCCTTTCCATAGCTTTGCAGACCAAGCTAGTCAGGCTTATGGGGCGATAGTTTCCAGGATCCGTTGAGGCACCACCTTTGTGGAGAGGGACCACTGTTGCTGTACGCCACTCTTTGGGTACATATTCTGTAGTAAGGCTAAGATTGAACAGTAGTTTTATGTTTGGGTTTAGCTCTTCTTGGAGTTCATGTAGGACGCAGCCTGGGACACCGCCTGGTCCCATTGATGCTGTGTTTTTGCTTTGGAGAGGGCGGCTCTTACCTGAGCATCTGAGATGTCAGGGGGGCAGCACTCTGCTGGGATAGATATTTGCCCTTTTGGTGGGGAGGGGGGGAGAAGTTTGCACTGAACCTGTCAACTAGGATGTTGGCAATGCCTGTGGGTTCGGTGTATTTTTTGTCATTTTGGACTAATTCTGAGCATATCTGGGAATTGCCACCCAGGTTCCTAACATAACTAAAGAAAGCCTTGTGATTATCCTTAGTGTCCTGTGCAATTTTTCTCTCGAAGCTGGTCTTAGACGATTTTATGAGTGCCCGTAGTTTTTTGCTAATACTGATCAGAGATGCCTTCCCTTTTTGAGATTTTGCTCTATCATGTAGTAGCTTCCTCCTACTATTGTATAGTTTGTTTATGGCTGGGGTCCACCAGACAGGACGTCTGCCTTTGGAGTTTAACATAGTGAGACAGGTTTAAAAAAAGCAACGGAGATGTCCGTTGCTTTTTTATTTTATTTATTTATTTTACATTTGTTGACCGGGCTAGTCCAACTGGATACATGTCCATTTTCAGTGGAGGCCCGGGGAGAAAAGTTCCACATTCCAGAAAAAAGATCACGATAGCATAAGTACATTACAAGATTTAACAAATTTAACTAGTAAATACATTTTAGCTAGGAGAATACTAGTAAATACATTTTAGCTCAAGAGTAAGGAAAAAGTATTCTAAGCTAACAAATCATGTTTGAATATACATACAACCAAAAACAGTAGGTAAGTAACATTGAGCACTATTTGAACTTTCAGTTGGTTTTACAGACAAAGATGTTAATAGAAAAGGAATAGCTAGTTTTGTGTGAGTGGGAAGAATAGGGTCAAGGAAGTTAGTCTGGGTTTGCACAGGGGCATAACCAGTGTGATTTAAGGTATGGTTTGAGCTTGGATTTAAATAGGGTAGTAGAAGGTAGGGAGGTAAGATCAGTAGGGAGGGAGTTCCAGGTTTTACCCACCGTGTTAGAGAATAAAGAATCTCCAGCCAGGTTGTTGGTTTTACATATCTTTACCATTATTTTGTTTGAAGAGCGCAGGGTTTTCAGGTTATTGTAGGGGGTGATTAGATTGGTTAGTATTGGAGTAGATGTAGAATGGAACAGTATCTTATAGGCAATATTTAGCTGGTTTGATAGGATAAGATTTAGCAATTCTAACCACCCTAGTTGATTAAGATTGTTACAATGATGGGTTCTATAGGTAGAACCAGTTGCAAATCTGGCAATATTAAGCTTGTTCAGATTTCTTTTGCATAGTTTGGTATAGATTGGCGAAGCATGTAGCAGGGTTGAGATAAGGGGGGTCCGGGCAATAGTGGTTCTTGCTAGTGGGGTAAGAAAGGGTTTGATCCTATAAAGGGAGCCTAGTTTTTTGTTTACTGTTCTTATAGTGTTAATATGTGGCTCAAAGGTGAGGTGGTTGTCAATTAGTACTCCAAGTAGTTTTGTAGTAGAGTCTGGAGATATGATTGTACCATTGCTAGATGTGATTGTGAAATGTAGTGGGGGGGGCTGTGCGGGTGGGAGTAAATAGCATTTTTGTTTTTTTTTTGGGTTCAGGATGAGACATCATTGAAGGAGCCAATTCTCTACTATGTTAAATGTGTCTTGGGTTAGGGAATGCAGTTGTGATAGTGAGGAGGCTGAGCATATTAGTGTAGAGTCATCTGCATATTGGATACAGGTGGCTTGAGGTAATACAGAGTGTAGGTCGTTAGTAAAAAATAGAAAAGAGGAGAGGACCCAATATGGAGCCTTGAGAGACTCCAAGGGCAATTGGTAAGTGAGAAAACAAGTTGTTTTCCCATAGTACAGCCTGTTGCCTATTTAGATAGGATTGGAACCATTGAATAGCAAGTGGATCCAGTGAGAATTTGCCAAGTATGTTTGAGTAGCTGGTGGTTGACCACGTTAAAAGGCTTTTGACAGATCAATGAAGAGGGCTGAGAAAAGAGTGTTACTATTACGGTTTTTATTAATGACATCTGTGAAGGAAAGAAGAGCAGAAGAGGTGCTGTGAAATTGTCGGAATCCATGTTGGCAGGTAGCTAATAGGTTGTTTGCTAGGAGGTGGTTTAATAGTTGCTTATGAATACACTTCTCCATGATTTTAGCCAGAGGGGATAATATAGCTATGGGCCTATAGTTTGAAAAGTCTTTGGAATTACCACCTTTATGCAGGGGGATAACATGTGAGATTTTCCAAATAGTTGGAATAGTTCCTTCAGAAATAGTTCTGTTAATGAGGATGGATATGGGGTAGTCTATAGCGTTGGCTGCTTTTTTGCAGGTATTCTCCAGGTAATAGATCAGCAGAGAGGGTGGTGGTTTTGATTAGGGTGCAGACAAAGGATGTAGGAACGGGTTGGAATTGAAATGTTGGGGGGCTATTAGGGATAATATTAGAAGGAGATGCAGTGTTAGTGGATAGCTGATTGGCCAAAGATTGAATGGTGTCTGTGAAGAAAGTGTTAAAAGAATTGGCAATTTGGTTGGGGCTAAGGAGATTGGAGCCTGAGGGGGTGGGTGTGATTGAGTGACCTGGGTGCAGGAGTTTGTTTATACCTGACCAGAATTTTTGAGGTTTGTTTTGGTTGGTCTGTTGGAGTTGGCAGTAATAGTTTCTTTTGTCTGACAACATGGCTTTTTTAGTTTCATTTCTTAGTTGTCTAAATATTAGTTGATCTGCCAGGTTTTTGGTTGTACGCCAGGTAGCCCATTGTTTGTTTCTATGGAGGATTTTTTGTTTGGTAATTTTGGTGAGCCAAGGGGCTGGTTTAGACCTAGTTCTTACTATTCGAGTTGGGGCATGGTAGTCTAGAATGGTTAAAAATTTAGAGTTAAAGTATTTAACGGCAGTGTCTAATGGAAGGTGTTTCAGGGGTGACCAGTTGCAAGCTACAAGTTCTTTTTGAAAGCTGTCAGTGTTAAAATTTTTATTACATCTTATTTTCTTATATATGGTTGGGTTTGACATATCAGTCTTATACCTGATTAAGAAGATGAGTGAGTGGTCACATATCTTCTGGAAGGGTCCCTACTTTATAAGATTTGTTTTGACTGTAAGAATCCAATCTAGGGTGCTGTTGTTGTTGTTATGTTTATTGGTTCTAGTGGGGACTGTAATGTTTTGTATAAAACCGTGTAGGTTGATGTGTGAAGAGGGCTGTTCAGATGTGCAAGACATCCAGTTTATATTAAAGTCACCAAGTATTATGGTTTCTTGTGGGTAGGTGGTGGACAGCCAACTTAGGATAGCTTCTAAGGTAGTGATATTGTTGCCTGGGGGAAGGTAAATACAGATTATATAGATGGATTTACATTTGTTGAGTTGAAATTTAGAGATAAGAATTTCAGCGTTGTTTGTTAGGGGAGGTTTAGAATCAATGGAAGTGATTTGCAATTCAGATTTATATAGGATAGCTACCCCTCCTCCTTTCTTAGAGTTACGGTCCAGTCTCAATATGCTATAGCCAGGGGGAATAACTGTAGTATCCTGTATGGTTGGTTTAAGCCATGTTTCAGAGAGGCAGAGGATGTCAAATGAATGTACATCTATGAGGGCATGTAGGTGAGCAACTTTATTGTTTATGCTGCGAATATTGAGATGGGCTATAAAGAGAGAGTTGGAGGGTCTGTTGACCAGGTCAGAATTAGTAGCATTTGGTGTGCTAGGCTTGATGGAAGTGGAAGAATTTGGGCCAGGGTTTGGGTGTATATCACCATCAGTTAGGGAGTGGACTTGTATTGCAAGAGATAGTGTTAGTTCTTTACATGTTAGGTTATGGTATTTTTTTGTTCTAATGCTATGGTATGTGATGTGAGTGAGCCTATGAAATTTGGATGATAGATAATTTGGTGGATATGATGTATAATTGTGGCTATGAGGGATGATGAATGTTGGTGTAGAGGTTTCTTTCATGGGGTTGTGAAAGTGTAGGTGGCTGAGGTGTTCATAGGATGTAAGTATATAGGGTACAGCTAAAATAGATAGAAGTGATAGTAGAAGTAAGGGTTTAATGTGTGTGTATGTAGTGTTAGGTGACCTTGTAAGTTGTAGTGTGTAGGTAATTATATAGGGGTGGGTGTTAATAGAGATTGAATGGTGGGAGGTAGGATTTGGCACTTTAAGGGGTTGGTCTATGTGATTGCTTGACTTGCAGGGGGTGTGGTAAGTGTGTTTATATGTAGAAGCACTGGAGGCGGGTGAGATTTGGGGGCAGGGTAGGGGAGTGGAGTGAGCCCGCAGGGCGAACGGTGCAGGTAGACCCACAAAAGGAGTGAACCATAGGAGAACAATCAGTGGAGAGCTGTTTGCTAAGGTAAGTGAAAGGTGGAGAAGGGTGTGAGATGGTAGTCTTGATAGTAGGGATGGAGGGGGTATAGTTGGCTGATAGAGTATGAGGATATAGGGATAGTGTGAGACTATAACTCTGCAAGCTTATGATACTAAGTTCCTGAGAGAAGAGTTTCAAGGCAGAAGGATAATTTAGGACAAAGGCATCACCTTGTGGCCAATGTCAAATTGGTTGCAGAAGTTCCCTTTAGTAGGTAGTAGGTATTGGAACTAGAATTAGAGGAGAAGGCAGTAAATTGTGTATTAACAAGGGTATAGGAGAGAAAGAGGGATAGGACGGAGAAAAGGGTGGTAGTAGCTGCTGTACGCCCGAGCAGGGCATTATGCTTTAAGAGCTACAATAAGTTATACAGTGTAACTTCTGTTGACGGAATATATATAACACATACTTTCTTCTGTTTTCTTATTCTTCAGGGGCTGGTTCACAGGGCAAGAGAAGAGGCAATTCCTTGGTGTGTGGTGAAGACGGCAGTAGGTGATAGGTTGCTGGTCAACAGGGCAGGGTAGGTCCCCAGTTATAGTGCCTTACGAGCAGGTAGGGCAACTGATAATAATGAATGTGGTACAGTCATGCATGTAACACAAGATAATGTTGTGCCCTTTTTTTGTCTACAGGTTGATAAAAATTAAAGAGTGGGTGGGTAGCCATGACCCAGATGCCTGGTCATTCCTTTCAGTGGGGCCTTAGAACTCAAGTTGCAAGACATGAGTGATGAGGAGAAACAGAAGTATATTTAGTGAAAATGCATCAGGCAACCTATTAAAGTACCACAGATGTGCTGGGTATCCGGTCAAACAGCATACAGTGAAGCACTAAGTGTCTATGTGAAGGGTACAGGAATGCAGATGACAAATTTGTCACACATATGTTAGCAGCCTGAGACACCACACTGGACACAAGTGTCCCTTTTCAGGAGCAGCCAGGAAGGACGGTCTGGTGAAGTAACTTGGCAGAGTCACATAGCTAGACAAGCTGTTGTATCCCAAATACATTGCATTTCATACCGGAGTGCCTCACTCTTCACCTCTGAACATTTTTTATAAACACTAACAAAAACGACTCCCAAGGAGTTTAACATAGCGAGACAGTGTGTAAAAAGCAACGGAGATCTTGCTTTCTCCGTTGCTTTTTTTAAAGCTGTCTCGCTATGTTAAACCCATTTAATATAGCGAAACAGTAAAAAGCAACGGAGATCTTGCTTTCTCAGTTGCTTTTTCCCACAGCTCTGATGTACTGCGTAGGCATACGCATGCGCAGTACATCAGAACTGCCGCAGAATATCAGGTAGTCTGCTGCGGAAGGGCAGCAAGGAGGCATTATACAATGCCATTATTTAAGAAAAGTAATTTTTTTTCCTTAAATGTTATTGTATAATAGCAATAACCCACTTCTAGGTGAGGGTAATGCTGGATTTACCCACGGTTAGCTTTGTTTGGCCACTCGGGCTTCGCCCTCGTGACCAAACCACGCCAACCGTGGGTAAATCCAGCATTACCCACACCCAGGTGTGGGTTATTGCTTTAATATCTCCAAAATGGATAACTATAGGAGGAATAATTTGTTTGTTTGTGTCTTTCGGCTTTTCCCTGTCAGGGGTCACCACAACAGAACTCCAGTCCGCTAATGATTGGCAGTTGATTTTTACGTACCGGCTTGCCAGGCCTGATGCACAACCTTCAACGAAGGTACACCCATTCACGCATGTCTCCACGCAGAAGATGCTCTAGCTGAAAATCGAACCGGACAGCGTCTTACTGTGAGCCGACAACGCTACTACTAATAAATGTACAATTAAAAGAAATAACAGAAGCAGTCATTGAAAACACAGATGTTATCTAGTCATTAATCCATTAAAATGTGCTCTTAAAAGTAAAAAATGCTGGTTAATAATGCAAGATGGGATCTAGTAATTGCAGTGGTGATTATTCAAAATGATAGAGCTGAAAGGAAAATCTGTATTATCACAAGAGATAACAGGGTGGGCAGATTTAATCCCAAATGAATTTATCCTGGAATAGGCACACCAAAGGTCATGGACAATGCAAAGAGACAGTAAGAGACATCCCTGGCAAATTCTTGTAAGGCTTCCCATGTTTCATCTTTGGTAACAAATTCTTGCATGCCTCTGGAATCCAGGGCTAAAAATAAAATGTGTGAAAGGCAAATAGTTTTTATAGACTAAGACTTCTCAGCTGCTATCTGTAGGGAGACATGGATTTGTTATCTCCCTGCGGGTGTCTGCAGCAGGGACTAAGTACATGTCTCTACACATCTGTACTGAAAAGCATTCTTTCTAGGTTTTCAGGGGCTCGCTCTCATTTGATAATTAGCAAAAGGCTTTGGAAGCCTTAGGAGTAGGTTGCAGAAAAGCACAACAGATGTCTGCAAATGGAAGTAGCAAGGAAGAGTCTTTGCAGCAGCAAGTGCAAATGCAAAAGAGGAATCATCAGGGATGTGTTCCTAGTATTTAAAAAAATAGCACTTAAGTCAAGAGTTGAGGCCCTCTGGGAACAACAACATAAAGAAAAGGGAAATATGGAATTGGCTCTCAGCAGCCAAGCTTTGAAATAAGACTCTAGGCTATATGGATACTGATGTCATCACTATAGTTCTAACAAGCAGTTGTTTGTCTTTTCGGCTTTTCCTGGTTAGGGGTTGCCACAGCAGAACTCCGGTCTGCTAATGATTGGAAGTTGCTTTTTATGGTGCAGAGTTGCCAGCCCGACGCCTAACTTTCAGCGAAGGCACACCCATACACGCATGTCTTTCGGAGGCCACTTGAGTTCTAACAAGCAGCAAGTTAAAATAAATGCGGATGTAGAGGAATAAGGGGCATAAAAAAGATTGCTATCATTACAACTACTTTAAACATCAATAAGTGGACATGCAGTGGTGTGGGCAGATCGAGGTGAGCAATGAGATCTGATTAAATGTCCTGCTGCAATATACATGGCACTTGGTGTAGTTCAAATAGGGTTAGACTGGGGAACTTCCACTCTAACACCCATGTAAATAAGGATGAAATACTCCCACCCTTACAAATAGGTTAGTCTCATAAATGGTAGATGCCCACACCAAAAGTGACAGGTGACCTCTTGCAGTATTGTGATGTTAGATGTAAAATAGCTTCACCTCCACTAGTTTGAAAGTCTTTGGTTATGAAAAATGCTTTGTTTATCATAAACATGAGACAATAACACAGCATGTAACTCTTAATTGATGTAATACAGTTGTGGCAGTGAACAGAACCCAATGTAAGGTGGTAAAAATAAAAAATAAGGAAGACTATTTTGGCCTTGTCATCACCTTAATACAGTTGGAAGCAAGCAGCTAGACATATGCATGAGTAAAGATACAGGAAATATAGCTGGAGGTAATCCTTCAAGGAGTTGCAGCTTGTTCTGATTGCATCCACCTTAGAGGTTGAAAGAGACTGTGAGCTCATGCTGGATGTAGAGCAGATCCTCTCACCTTGGAAGCATGGCAGTTTTTCACTTGTGCATAGTTAATCAAACTTGCTCAAAATTGCTGGATTTGTTTTTACATGTTTACAACTATAATTTTAAATGTAGTTGGTTGGGCATCTGGTTATAAGTAAAAGTGGTTTAAAGGGAAAGGCATGTCATAAAATTATGATTGATTTAATTTAAGGGGAATAATTGTCAGTATGTCAGGACCAAGGGTGCCCCAGACAGCAAAAGATGCCTTTGGCAAAATACCTAGAGTGGGCAAACTGTGAGTTAGTTAAAACCTATAGAGAAGTAAGTAGGCTGAATACCATAACACAGAATGTAAATGGTTTGACCAACCCAGTCAAGTTATGCAAGGGTTATAAATACTATAAAGAAGGATGAAGCCGATTTGGTGGCCCTACAGAAACCACACGCACGGGAATCTGAACGGGGTAAAGTGGCTACAAGAGGGTTTGAGATTTTAGGAGGTGCAAGCTGCATAGGGGTGAAAAGGAGTACTGTTAAAATCTCCCTTTTAAATTCATTGGCCAATTAAAGGGTGAAATGGGTAGATTTGTGGCAGTGAAAGATTTGCACTGATGCTAGATAGTGATAATTTATACCTACTGCCTCGGACATTATTTGATACATTTAGATGCATGATGCTGAAAATACTGCAGTTTCACAAGGGGATATTAATATTAAGGAGAATACATTTGCCTGTCTGCTTTTAGTTGCCATAGTCTTCCTGGAAGCACTCTAATGCATGGTGGTGTGTTTGTGTAATTTATACTTTCCACTGTTAGCTGTAGAAGTATTCTTTCGTCTTCCAGAAACTCTTAACAGCTGCATTTTAAGCCTTTCATCTACATTTATGTTCAGTTTCCACAGGAGATCCGTAAATTGACTCCTTGTTCTCACTCTCTCTGTTCTGCTTTTCAAATCTTGCATAATGTCATCCCATTGCATTAGGGCTACACCCTGCGATGCTGACTACTGGATTAGCAGGTCTCAACATTTGAATTTCTTGGAGTTTAAATAAAATTTGGGGAATCTCCAATGATGTCCTTCATGGATGCATCTGCAGTCATAACAACTGGGTTGTCCTGTCGTCAGGCAGCCCTTCAGTCGGCCGGATTCCAAAGTCCGGTCCTGATGTCGCACTTCACCCGGCGTCATCTCTGTGGGTCTGCATCAGGCGGCGCCATTTTCTTCAGTCTTTCTTGCAAGCAAAAGCTGTTCGCAAGTGCCGGTCGGTCGGATCCAGAGATTACTTCTACGAATACTACTTTGAAGACTTCTACTCTTTCTTGCCTCAGCCGATGTCAGAAAAAGTTAATAATTGTTTAACCTGTGGGGAACAAATACCTCATAAAGATGTCCGCTCTCATTGCGTGCCTTGTTTAGCCCCAGCCCACGCCGTAGCAGCCTGTTTTCAACCGACGTAACGCTTTAGACGCCGGTCGGAGTTTGCAGAACAGTTTTTGTTCTGATTTATTCTGCCAAAAGAAAAACCATGGTTAAGCAAAAGAAAACTGATCAAAATACAGCTGAATCTATCTCTACAACTGAGGTCCCTGCTAACTCTCTTGAATCGGCCTCAGAAATTTTACCCACTACGGTGCTTACCACTGACTTATCAGACACCATTCGCTTGGATGTGGTGCTGCTAGGCCTCTAGCAGCCATGTCCATTAAGGCCTTCGCCAGGGCTAAAGCAGGGAAGACTACTAAAACAGTGGCTGTTAAACCCCCCTCAACCAGGCCCTCTTCCAGTTCTCAAATGCTTACTTTGGCAGAAGATTTAATTTCATTAATTAGAGGATCTCAATCTCAACCAGACAGGGCCTCTCAGCCCCAGAGAAGAGACCTAGGGCAGAGCCCCATGAGCCAGTGTCCTCTGATGATTCTGATGATGAATCAGACATTACTGACCAGCCAGAGGCTCCTTTCTCCAATTTTGAAGATTCTGATGCTGAAGAATCCATTCCAGCTGCTTCCCCACCAGAAGAATTCTCCTTAAACCTTGCATGCCATGCGAGAACAGTTCCAATGGCAGCAACAGGATTTTTCAGACTCCAGAAAAGACTTAGGACCTTTTGCACCTTCCACAGCACAGGCCCTTAGCTATACCTCCTGTTCTCTCTGTGGTGGATGATGCTTTCAATGATGTCTGCTCTGCTCCAGATTCTTTACCCCAGCCCTGCCAAACCAGACAGATTTTACAGGGTGCCAGATACTCATCACCACCTTTACAAGGCCCCTCTTGCAGACCCGAAACTATTTCCCAGGGTCCCAAGGCAGTAGCCGACCACAGCTAAAAACTCTGTTCCTTCTGAAAGGGAAGCAAGGTCATTAGACAGATGGGGTAAAAGGTTTACACTTCAGCCACTCTCTCAGCTAGAGCTTTAAACTGTCAGTTTCACATGATACAATACCAAGAGTTTATGCTTGATCAGTTAACTAAAAAGCTAACCACTGATGAATCTCTTGATAAGAAATATGTATTAGAAATGGTAAATAACATACAGCAAGTTAGTAACCACTCTTTAAAATGTGGCTATGATGCACTGGAGGCTTCATTTAGATCAGCCATGACTGGCACTGTAATTAGAAGGCATGCATGGCTAAAGGAGCAAGCTTTACCGGATCATGTTAAATCTAAATTGCTAGATGCTCCTATGGATAAAACAAGTTTGTTTGGTACACCTGCCCAGCAGATTATGAAGAAAATGGAAGAAAAGGCAAAATCAGTCCAGACAGTTAAAGATTTCTTGCAGGTTCAACCCCAAGGTTTAGCAGGAACTGGCCTGCCAAAAATTGGTCCTTTCCTGACTCCACAAGACCTCAAAGGGGCAGGAATAGACGTTCCAGAGGCAGAAACCAATCCAGAGGAGGTGCCTACAGAGGACGACAGTGGCAAGGTAACAACAGAGGCACAGACTCAACACCTGCCACTACATCAACACAGCCACAGTGACTTAATCCTAAACCACCAGGGAACAGATAGCAGCTCCTCTAGGCGGAAAGCTAACCTTATTTTCAAAAACTGGCACCACATAACAAAGGACAAGTGGATTTTACGAACCATAGATCAAGGTTACGGTTCCACTTCCACACTTTACCAGACAAAAGAGGAATGCCAAATCTACCTCCAAATCAAAAGACAGAGGTTCTACAACAGATAATGGAGTTAGCAAACATGAGAGCTGTGGAGAAAGTGCCAACAGCAGAGCAAGGAAGGGGGTTCTACTCCAGACTATTCCTAGTTCCAAGAAAGGAAAAAGTTGGAGACCAATTCTAGACCTGTCCACCCTGAATACTTACATCATTGTCCCAAAATTCAAAATGCTGACCCTACAGCAACTTCTTCCCATGCTGGGCAAGGAGTGTTGGCTGGTAACTCTAGATCTCAAGGAGGCATACCTGCATGTCCCCATTCGACCAATCTGCAGAAGATACCTCAGATTTCTTGCAGGATCAGAGCACTATCAATTCTCAGCATTGCCCTTTGGCTTATCTACTGCAGAGTATTCACAAAATGCCTGGCATCAGTAATCACCCATTGCAGACTACAGGGAATTCAAATTTATCCATACCTGGACGACTGCCTGATACAAGGAGACAACAAAAGCAAGCTGACAACAGATTTACAAAGGGTCATTTACTTGCTTCAAGCACTGGGATACACAGTCAATTTACAAAAGTCAAGACTGATACCATCCCAGACAAGGACTTTTCTGGGAGCGGAATTGGACACAGTAAGACAAATGGCATTCCTAACTACAGAAAAACAAAAAGAGCTCCCTCTTTACTTCTTGGCATTAACAAAACTGAACAAGTTAACAGCAAGGAAGGTACTGCAGGCCTTGGTTTCATGGCAGCATGCATAATCTTGGTTCCATTTGCCAGACTACATATGAGAAAACTACAGTGGTACCTAAAGAATTTATGGTCCCAACACAGACACAGCCTAGAAACGGAAATCCCACTAATACCATGCTTAAAACAGGAGTTCCTATGGTGGGCTCAGGCATGCCAGTCAAACCCAGGCCTGCCCTTCGCAAGGGTCAAGCAAACCAGACCATCACAACAGATGCTTCAGACCTAGGATGGGATATGCTGGACAAATGCGCATAAGGATTGTGGACACAGGACCAACTTCACCTGCACATCAACCTAAAAGAAATGCTGGCAGTAAAACTGGCAATCCAAAAGTTCAGACCATTTCTCAAGGAGGACCACTTGATGATAAGGACAGACAACACCACAGTCATGTGGTACATCAACAAACAGGGAGGCACTCATTCTTACCCCTATGCAGAATGACTTTGGAGCTGTGGACCCTGGCACTCAGCTACAACATCCAGTTACAGGCAATATTTGTGCCAGGAAAAGAAAACTCTAGCAGATATGTTAAGCAGGACCACATCGGATGCCCACGAATGGCAGCTGCACCGGATATCTTCAAGACCATCTCAAGAAATGGGGAATGCCTCAGATAGATCTATTCGCATCACCTCTCAATCACCAGCTCAAAAATTCTGCACAAGGACATTCCACCCACTAGCATGGAAAGTGGACTCGCTCCTTCAGCTGGAAAGGCCTAACAGCATATGCATTCCCACCTCTTCCTTGATACACAAAGTACTACTAAAAATCAAGGAGGAACCAAGGATAATCCTGATAGCTCCAAACTGGCCGAGGCAGCATTGGTACCCAGTGCTGAGGAGCATGTCTCGGAACAATATGTGGCCAATACCCCTGATGCCTTTGATGCTAACCCAGAACAACTTCAGCACCAAGTATCCAAACCTAAAAACGCTGCAACTGACTGCATGGAACATCACATAGCAGCTGCTAATACAGAACTTTCACAAAGAGTTAAAGACATTATTCTTGAAGCACGCAGGCCTTCAACTAGAAGGAATTATGCTGGGAAATGGAAAAGGTTTGTCATCTGGAGTTCTGAAAGAGGAAAAGATGTATCAAACATAGATATGCCTAACATTCTGGAGTATCTGGCCGAGCTACTTCATTCAGGCCTGTCCTACTCCTCCATCAAGATTCATGCATCAGCTATTTCAGCAGAATACAGCTTTGATCCACCTGTTTTTTCACACCCTTTGCTCAGGCAGTTCCTCAGAGGAATCAAGAATGTAAAACCTCCAAGAAAACCACCATTGCCAGCTTGGGACTTGAACTTTGTGCTAGAAAAATTGACACTATCACCTTTTGAACCAGCAGCAACAGCAGACCTACAACACCTGTCATGGAAAACTGCTTTCCTACTGGCAATTACTTCAGCAAGGAGGGTTTCAGAACTACAGGCCTTAATGGCAGTGCAACCCTTCTAATCTTCCACCAAGATAGAGTGTCCATGAGGACTAATCCTACATTTATGCCTAAGGTGGTATCCAGAGTGTCTTTAAACCAGGCAATCCACCTACCTACCTTCTTTCCCAACCCACAAAACAGAGGGGAAAGAATACTGCATACCTTGGATGTACATAGACAGCTACGCTACTACTTGGACAGAACAAAAATAGCAGAAAGACTGACCAACTTTTCGTAGCCTATGCAACAGGAAGGGAAGGAAAAGCTATTTCCAAACAGACAATCTCCAAATGGATAGGAAATTGCATACGATTCTGTTACTCCTTCCATGGAAAACAAATTCCACAGAACATAAGACCTCATTCTACAAGGGCAACAGCCACTACCACAGCATTCTTATGAGGAGTGGCTACCAAAGACATTATTGAGGCGGCTACTTGGACCTCCGTGCATACATTTGCCAAGCATTATAACTTACCTCTATATTCCAGATCCCGAGCAGGGTTTGCCACTGCTGTTCTGCAGGGATCCTAAATACACCATAATCTACTTTTATCCTCCTCCCCTAGTTGGCTATGGTATTTTATGACTGCAGATGCATCCATGAAGGACATAGTACAGTTTTGTACCTACCATAAATGTAGATGTCAATTGGATAGCATCTGCAGTCAGGATTACCCCTCCTTCCCTCTGTGGTACTCCTAGGGTGTTTACCCTTCTAATAGCTAGCTAGTGTAGGGATTTCTTTCATGGTGTATTTGTTTCTATTTATGTACATACATGCTTATTTTTGTGTTTACCTCTATCTTTTGGAAACATTGGCATCTATCCAAAATTTTTAGCCTTCTATAGGGCTTCTGGCATCTGGGGCAAGAAACACTGAAGAAAATGGCGTCAGCTGATGCTTTAAGACCCACAGAGATGACGCCGGGTGAAGTGCGACATCAGCGAAGCGGACCCGACTTTGGAATCCGGCCGACTGAAGGGCTGCCTGACGACAGGACAACCCAGTTGTTATGACTGCAGATGCTATCCAATTCGGACATCTACATTTATGGTAGGTACAAAACTGTACTTTTCGCTCATTGACTCTCATGTGGGAAGGTAATAGTAGCTTTTATACATGCATGATATAATTTACTGGGCTAATCAACTCCTCAGAGCTTCTTTTGGTCTTGAGGAAACTACAATTTTATCTGTCCTGGACCAGTGTTGACACCCAGCTTTGTAGACTCTATAACCATTTCAACAACTGAATTTATTCAAACTTACCATATCTATGAATCCCATCGTATATAAGAAACATCAACATTTTCTCTGTCTTTGTTAACTTAGTCCCCCCAATAGCCCATTTTTCATGAAATATCATACTTCATTCTAGCCGTGGTGGTGCAGCGGTAGCATTGTTGCCTCACAGCAGGAGGTTCTCCCGTTTGATTCTCGGCTGGAGTGCGGGGAGTGCCTTCTGTGTGGAGTCTGCATGTCCTCCCTGCAGTTGGGTGAGCATTCGAAAGACATGTGGAAATGGGTGTGCCTTCTTAGAAGGTTGAACGTCGAGTTGGCACCTCTGCGTTCGTGAAAATCTACTGCCAATCATTAGCGGACTGGAGTTCCGCTGTGGCGACCACTAACCGGGAAAAGCCGAAAGACAACAACAAAGCTTATTGAACTTTTTATCCTGTTCATAAGCAAAGAGTGTTGGAAATAATTGTGGAACAGTGTTTGTTAAAGCAATGTATGCATTAGATTTATAATAAGAAATGATTATCTGAACTGTCTATTGTGCTAAAAGGTGCACCATTCATGAGAAATGCAGCTGACAAAAATGTACTATTGTAATTGAGAATAAACTGTTTGGGGATGCTGCAGAAACAAGTAGGGTTAATTGACCACTTGGCGGTCAGAATTTTTCTAGGCTATTTAGTCCCTCCCCTTCACCACACAGTGTTATGCTTCTCTTATAAATGTAGTAAGTGCATAATGCTGGATATCCCAACATTGGGTAAATAGGTGCCATAGAGAACTAAATCAAGGGGCTGCTGCATGAAGAAAAAGAGAAGCCTAAATGGGCACTGCTGTTCAGAAACTGTAGTTTTTGAATTTTGCACCTTGAGGAGCAATTTGGGGGGTACATACAACTTTTTACTTTCAAGTAGGTCACTTTCCCCTTCTTGTGTGATCCAGGTACTTGAGTTTTTTTCTCTCCTTTCTTCTTGGTAACATGTATTTTTTTTTCATTGTGATTTTTCGGGCCTGCAGCAGTCATGGGCTCCCCTACAGGAAAGTGTCTGTAGTGGTCAATTGCTCCTGGCCGTGAGGGGCATAGTTGCCACAACCAGGGTGAACAGTCACCTATGCAGTTGTAAAGGTTGTGCTTAAATAGGGTAATTGAGGAGCGCTGCTTCACATGGAGTGGGAGCTTATTCCATAGGAGAGGCAGCCACCGGGCGATGTATCCGTCCCTCCTGCATGTTCTGTTAATGTCACAGGCTAGGTTGAGATCCCTTGAATGAGTTATTCTTATCCCGTTTGATTTGTGGATGTGCAGTAATTCCATTAGGGCAGGGTCTGCGACTGCTCTGTAGGCCAGGCATAGGTTGCCTCTCAGCAACCTGTATGATAGAGAGTATAGTGACAGGGTTTTAAATCTTTCCATGCATGTCATGTTTTGGTGGCCCCGGATTCTCTTGGTTAGAAATCTCTGTGTTCTCTCTATTTGATGCAGTTGTCTGGTGAGGTACATACAGAAGGGAGCACTGTATTCAATTACTGGTCTAATAAGGGTCTAGTACAGCGGAGCTATAAGCTCCTTGGTCTTAGATGCGATGCCCTTATTTATGAGATGTGCAATTTAGGATGCTTTTCTTACCACTACAGACACATGGTAATCAAAGTTTAGATTGCTGTCAACCTGTGTTTCGAAGTCTTGCACCACTGAGGTTGAGCTCAGAGGGGTGCTAATCTATATCATAATTAGCAGGGACTACTACTTTGCCAAAGGGAATAATGAGGCCTTTTTTTGCATCAAGTTTTAGTACCTGCTTAGAGCACACTGCAGTGTTTAGGATAAACCATTTTTTTCATCTTATCTTTAAGCATCTATTGCAAGGCCACCAGTTAATGGTGCTCCCACATTCTGCCCGTCAGTAGTCCTCTTGGGATTATAGTGCTTCTGTTTTCCCCTGATGAGAGGAGGAGTACAGGGACATTATTTCCTGGAGACTGCTGATCACCGGAAAGCCTAATAACTGCTTTATAGGTGACAGCTTGGAATCTGTGCTTATAATTCTGATCCTGGTGAGAGAGAGAGAGAGAAAGCAGAGTGCATTGATTCCTGACTGTTTTTGGTTGGAGAGTGAGTGTCTGCTTAACGTACCTGATTGGTCTGTTTGCTATTCGAGGCTTCTACCAGAAAAAGGCTACAAGCCTACAGACTCTTGCATTATCTGCAACAAGACTGTGCTTCCGTTCTTAGGTTTGGTGCTAACATTTTGCTTCTGGTGAGAGAAGAAGCAAAGGAGCATTGTATCCCAACAGAGTGAAGCAGTGGTGAGACCAGCATTAGTAGTAGCCATTCATGCGACTCCCCTCTTTTCATCATTCTTTACAAGCTAATTCTTTGTTTTCAGTAAGTATTGCCTGATGTTTTTAACTACAGATTGTCTGCCTAAATACTTCATCCTTAAATTTTCAGGGTCTACGTTTTAGTTTCCCCAAGTGTTTGGCAGTGCTCTGTATAGACTCGGACACCTTGAATGATGTTTTTCCTGTACAAGGACATTTGAAATTTCTCCGGTACCTATTTGCACACAGGACAACTAGTTTGCAGCGATGAGCGCTGCCCACATAGTTGCAAACCGGATGCTCATGGCAGTGATTGATATTCTCACTCCAACAGTCTAATCAATAAAAAAGGGTCTGTTGCCATGGATATGAACTTTCCTACTGTCTCTGTTACCAGCTTAGTAGATATGGGCATCCTGAGACAATGTAGAAATTGCCTCTTGTTTACTGACAACCAGTTAATTCTCAAACAAACTGATATGGTAGGTGAGCGTTGTATTTTCACAATGTCCTGGAGGCAAAGCTCTCACATAAAAGTACTCCTTATGTCAATAAGTTTGTCAGTAGTACACATGCTGCAGCCATCACGCACAATTCAAAGCAGACGTATAGACCCTCATGTGCAGAAGCACTTGCATGTAACCTTCCAAAATCACAAAGACCTCCTAGACAAAGTACACATAAAATCCCTCAGCAGCCTCAAATGCGCTCTTTCAGAACAACACCCACATCGACACATAGAGCTACATCTCATGGAGCCTGTACCTCTAAGCCCATAAGGCAAGTCACCACACAGTCCAACATTCTAGTTATTGGAGACTGCATCATGAGACACACTGATGTCCCTCTCACCAGACTGAGTAGGGAGAAAGTTACTGTCAGTTGCTTGTCAGGGGATAGGATCTGCCACATTACACATGCATGCAGGTCATTGGACTACAATTACCAATATCACTCCGTCATAGTTCATGTGGGAGTAAATGACTCCCTAGATTACATGAAGAGAGATGTCATGGAGATATCAGAATGTGTGTCTCAGGCTGGTATGAGCCTACCATTGAGCAGCATTTTACCTTCTCCAAGGATGATGCTACAGTACGAACAAAAGATGATTGACTGTAATAATTGGCTTAGTTTCTGGTGTCATTTTAAGGGAGTGTAGTATTTGTCAGCATCGAAGGAGATGGTCAACAGACCATGCTGCTTTGCCAGGGATGGTCTGCATTTCTCCCCTCTAGGCTTTCAAATATTGGCTAAAAAAATTTCTTCCCTGATGCTGCCTTTTTTAGGCAATGCCAGACTGAAATTACTTCTGACGTAGCAAATCAAAACCAAGAAAATCTAAAGGTATTGCTGCTCAATGCTAGGAGTCTAAACAAAAAACTCCACTCCTTAGAAGCTCTCTTTACCCTAGAGAATGGCGATATCTGTGCGGTCACTGAGACACTATTTAAAGCCACCGACAGCACACCAACAGTGCAAGGTTATAATGCCTTTCACACATTCACAGGCAGGGACTAAAGGTGGCGGTGCCTCTATTTACATCAAAAATAAATATGCCTCAAGGCTGGTCAAACAGGACAATGGACTTGAGCTGAAATCACCTTAGGTAAAATCCTTTACCACTTCCTTGTAAGCTATAGGTCCACCTCTATGACCAAGGAAATGCATACCATATATTTAAACTTACTAGAAACACTAATCATCCAACCCAATACCATATTCATGGGTGACTTTTAATTACCCCACTTTTAACTGGGAATCCTATACGACACTGAACGTGCATGCACAGAGATTCCTGGATTTTGTAAACAAACTTCTTGGACCAAATAATCAATGCACCAACCAGGGATGCAACCATATTGGATCTTTTCCTCACTAAAATGGGAGACTGCTGCACACTCCCTACTGTAGTGCCTTCCCTGGTAAGGTCAGACCACAAAATGGTCTCTCTTGATGTAAAAATAAAACCTGGACCCACCAGCTAAACCTGGAATATTCATGAACTATTCTAAGGCTAACCTCCTGTTAAGTGAGAACCTGGCAAAATTTCAAGCCCCAAAAAACTCTGAGAACACTGCTGCCTATGCAGAAGTGTTTAGAGAAACCCTGTACTAGCATGTTAATAGCTGCATAGAGGCAGCTGTACCCACCAGGAAGAAGTACAGAACTAACATAAAAAGCCACCCTGGTGAAATCTCAAAATTAATTGGCTGCACAACAGGAGGAAGAAAATCATGACAAAAATTAGGAGGTGCAGCACCCAGCAGGATAAAAGCACTCCTCAAACTAAACAAATAACTTGAAGGACAATTGAAGTCTACCAAAGCCAAATTTGAGGTAAGTTTGGCCTTCCAGGCCAAGGACAACCACAAAGCCTTCTTTAGCTATGTCCGCATCCTCAAAGACGATACACAATTGTGTGCAGAGCTCACTGTAAATGGAGCCACCTATACTGAGCCAGAAGATGTAGCAAACCTCCTGGCTGATAAATTCAGCTCCAACTTTGCTCCTCAACCTTCCCTCAGGAAATGTCATCAAATACAACTCCCCCCTACTATCACTAGGGAACGGTCCCTAATGCTGTCTGTAACAACTGGAGCATTGCATCAGTGGGCCCAGACAATGTCCCAGGATGCCTTCTAAATAGCATGAAACATGACCAATCAGGGCCTCTGGAATTACTGTTTAACTGTAGCCTCCAAACAGGTTTTGTGCCTCATGAGTGGAGAAAGGCAACCGTCATCCCTCTGCACAAAAGTGGGCCATGTGCAGACTCTGGAAACTACAGACTTATAAGTCTCACTAGTCGTATATATAAAGCCATGGAAAGAATTATCATGGATATGATCAATAGAGATGCAGTAAACCTCCAGACATGACACCCAACCCTGTTTGGTTTTGTCAAGGGCAGGTAATGCCTTCTCAACCTGGTGGACTTCTTTGAGAAGGTCACCAAAGCAATGGATGAGGGCAGAATCATTCACACTGCCTGCCTTGATCTGGCCAAGGCATTTAACACAATACCCCAATCGGACATTTGTTGACAAACTCAAGGTTAGGTACAAACCTTATGTCACCTCGTGGATAGCCAACTGGCTCACAGACAGGATCCAAGAAGTTAGAACTGGGGAGTCCACCTCTACAAAGAGGACAGTCACAAGTGGAGTCCCTCAGGGATCAGTCCTTGGACTGCTCCTTTTTGGCAGTTACTTCTCAAAAGTCAAGGCTAATGCCAGTGGTCTCTGGCTGACTAAATTTGCAGATGATTGCAAATTAGGAGCTGTCATTGAATCTCACACTGACTTGTATGCTCTCCAGGAGAGGCTGACGCAGACAAACAACTGGTGTCAGAGTCAGGGAACATAATTGTGTAGAATAGTATTTAGTATTTAGTACTGGACAAGCAGATGGGAGGATAAATATTTTATAGGAGGTGAGAAGCTGTGTATATGTTAGTTGATGGGGTAGTTCTTATATTTTAGACTTTTTAGTGCTATACGGTGGTGGGATTTGAAAGGGGTATTTGCAGCACATTTAGCCACCTTGTTATAGCATTGTTCAACTTTTGCTTTTTGTGATGCCTGGAGGTTATCCAGAGTGCCATAAAGAAGTTCAGGAAAGAGATTAGTAATAGTAAGTGTAATTTTAGCTGTATTGATGAAAGTTTTTGCTTTGTAAAGCATCCTAGATTTTAGTGAGTTTTTATGCAGTTTTGTATATGCAGGTCTAATTTAAGAATATCCCTAGTAATTAACTGAGAAATGTCTTCATTGGTAGTATTAAGAGAGGATTTTAAAAAATATTACTATGTTCCCCACATCCCTCTCTGAAGAAAAAAGTTTTTATTTGCATTATTATTATTTTTGGCTGAGCATGAGCTGTGAATTACAAAGCCATGTTTCAGTGTCTGTTAAAGCTTCCTGACTAATTTTTGTGACAAGATGTCTGATGTGCGGATGAGTGTGGAGTCATCTGTGTGTTGTATTAGGGAGGTATGTTATGTGGATGTGTGGAGGTTGTTGATGAGAATGTTAGAGGAGGGGACCAGGATGGAGTGTTGTGGTATGCTAGTGGTGACTGGGAGGTATACTGAAGGGGTGGGATTCCATTTTACTGACTGATGCCTATTGAACATGTAGCGTTTGAACCATAGGAAGGTGTGAACTAAGATGCATCTAGTGAGTACATTTAAAGTAGAAGTTTTCTGTGACAAACTGTGTTGAAGGCTTTGAACGAGTCTAGAAATAAGGAGGAGACTAATTTGCTTTTATCTGTTGTTTTATCAATAATATCTATAAAGGTCAGAACTGCAGTGTTAGTACTGTGGGAAGGACTGAAGTCAGGTTGTGTGGGCAATAGGAGTTCTTCCTGCAGGAGGTACTTTAGCAACCTTTTTTTATAAATTTTTCAAGTATTTTGGAGAGGGAGGATGAGATTGCTATAGGTCTAAAGGTAGTGGTCTGTTGAATTTCCTCCCTTGTGTGAAAGGGGTAATGTGTTATTCTTATTTGTGGAGTCAGTAGGTCAAGGCTAAGGAAATAACGGCCAGATAGCTTTCAAACTTGAGGACACCTTCTAGGCAACCAAACTGTTAAACAGTTCAAGCAGAACTGAAGAAAGAGTGGTTTGGATGACAAGCCCTATAGAGCTTTCATGCTTCTGAGGTGCATTCCGCTTGTGGGCTTTGAAGATTGATGGTCTGCAAATGCCTCTTGCTGGACATACAAGTTCCCTTCAGCGAAGAAAATTTACTCATCTTATTTTTTGGCAAAAAGTTAACCTTTTTTTGTAAAAGTATTTCTTTAACTTAGGAAAAAGTGTTTTACAGACTGTCAGTTGACTTTTAGTCAAATCAAGTTTTGTAATACTTCTGTTTCAGTTACTACTGCTGCTGTGCTTAACCTGGTTTCAGGATCATCTGTGGCGTCACCTTGGAACAATGTACCAGTTCCTCAATTATTTCTTTTTCCATCCACAAAAAGAGAAACATTTCCAAGCAACCTTTGCCTGTAAAGGAGACTATAAAAGGAGACTATAGATGGGCAAGAGTTCTGTGGCCATTTCTGGTTCCTCAGATCATTCATCTTATTCCATGGCTCCATCTGGTGTAGTCCCCTGCAGTCACCATCGACCCAGGGATTAGACACATCCTTTACATCTGTTGGAGTACGCTTGCCAGGATAGGGGACAACCATTGTTGTCGGTCTTAAAAGAAGAATCTCTCTGCCTACCCAGACTGTGATTATTTTCCCTAGGGTGGTCCTACCCAGACTGTGATTATTTTCCCTAGGGTGGTTTTGCCTATCACAATTTGGTTTGTTTCTTTAGAAATTCTTGTTAAAAAGAAGAAAAAAGTTATGGCACCTGTCTTTACCTGTCTGTTACTTCAGACAGAAGTGATGTATTGGGCTTAACTCAGGGCTTAGCTCGGGCTGCTGAACCTAACGGTTCTAGGGTTACTGGGCAAGCAGATAGATGATAAATATTTTTATAGGAGATGAGAAGCTGTGTATATGTTAGTTGGCAAAAGAAGAACTAATCTTTTACTGCCTGAGGATGTTCATGGCATTGAACTGCAAAATGATTGAGGGGACAGCTTCTGTTTTCTTTCCTCAGGTTTCTACTTCTGCTTCTGAGGAGAGAGTCCCCTCTGATAGTCCCTTGGAAGGATTTCCTTTTTCTGAAACCATATCCAGAATATATAAGTCATTGTAGTATGCTCATAATGAGGTCCCACTGTCATTAAAGAAATATGATGATTTATTACAACTGGAATTTCCTGAATGTTCTTCCACTATAAGGATGTGTTTATTGCAGCCTGTAACTTGTCTGATAGCCAGCCTCCTGCCCCCGAGAAAGCAAATAGATTGTATTAAAATTCCTCAGTCTTATAAATTTTTATTTTTTAACCCTGGGTTAGACCTAGCTGTGATTACTTTGGTAAATACAGCTGTTGCTAAACATCTGGTAAATGCTAATCCTGCCACATCTGACAAAGATGAGAAAGCCTTTGAAAGTTTGGGGGAAAAGTGTATTCTTCTGCAGTACTTATTTTTAGAATTGTTAATTGTCAAGCCCATATGCTAAATTTTTTGCTTGCCTCCATTTGAGAGTATGAGGAACATTATAGCAACTTTTCCCTTCATCTGAATTAAAATCATCTTTGTGTAATCTTTTTCCTTTTCTGTCTCAGGTGACTAAACCTTCTTTGAAGTGTGGGCTTATGATTCAACTGATGCCACTTCCAGGGTGGCTGCAGCTGGAATTATGAGGAAGTTTAGGTTTGCATGGTTGCACACAAAAAAACCTACTCAAATGTAAAAGGCAGCATTTTGAATTCTTCCTTGGACAGGTTGTATGTGTACTGTCAGCTACAAAGATTCCTACAAAGTGCTGTGAGAGAGGGAACTGATTCAGAGAGTTTCTAAGATTTTTCTGCCTTCCTTCAGCAAATTTGTCAATGTTTTACAGATTCTTCTGCAACATTATACAAAATAAATAAATAAGCAAACACAATAAGTTGCTGGTAAGCAGACTTCTGAAAAACAATGGCAAGGTGGCTGCAAAAGGAAAGGAAGACCCCCTTTGGAAACAGAACAGTATAACAAGTCTGAATTAATATCTTTAGAACCCCCATCCACCCTGACAGGAGTCTTAATTCTTCCCCAAAATCTGGACCTCCATTTCTGTTTGGGAATGGATAGACAAGTATATTCTAATAGTGATTTATCAGGGATACAGATAGCAGTGGGAATCTTTCCATCCTTTTCAAGGGATTCCTCCTCATTTGCCATATCAAAGTTATTCTTATCCTCCTCTCATTCATCTTTTTCTAACTCCGGGAGTGTTAAAAGGCTGTATCCTCTTCTCTGAAAGGAGAAGGTCTTTTTGCAGGAATGTTTCTGGTACCAAAGAAAGAACCTTCAGGTAGTCCAGTCCTTCTTTTCTAAACCAATGTGTGAAAGTTCACAACATTTTACCTTTCATGCCTCATTAAGTTTTTTAGTGATCTTAGATTTAAAAGATACTCATTACATTCCTACAGCACCAGATATCAATCATTTCTTAAGGTCTTCTCCATCTAGATCACACTTTCAGTTCTCTGCATTACCTTTTAGGTTATCCACTGCTCCAAGGATATTCACAAATGTCCTAGATCCAGTGATAGCCTACTGTAGGGACTGCAAGGTAATTCATTTTTTTGAAAGTGTCTCACTTGAATGAGAGGGGTCCTGCATACACTAAGGTTTCAAGAGAACATTTAAAAGTCTTGTTGATTTCTAATGACAGAATTGTTTTCCTGTGGTGTCTGCTGGACACTTTAGTTGTAAGAGTTTTTCTTCTACAGATAAAGTAAATCTGTATCTTGATCTATTCCTGATTTTTTCCACTTCAGATTAAGGCCTCAACAAAGAAATTTCTCAGGCTATTAGGATCCATGATTCCTCTATCCAGACTCTACATGAGAAAAAAAAAGTAGTAACTAAAATCAGTATGGTCCCAACATCAATATCTCAGTCAGTCCAGATTCCTGTTTTGGGATTTGTGGAAAGAACTTTTGTTGGAGAAAACAGTTTTATGCAAATATAACTCTCCAGTTTTCCCCTTCATCTCCAACACAGTGTAACTACAGACATCTCAGACATTGCTTGAAGAGCAGTGTCGATGGGAATAAAAGTACAAGGTCTTTGGAACAAAAGATAGACCAAAATGCATAAACATAAAAGAAATGTTGGCAGTTGTAAATGCTGTCAATTCTCAAGTCATCTATGGATCTCAAGACGATAATAAGTGGTTGCAGACAACACTGCTGTAATGTGCTACATTAACAAGTGGATGAAAGCAGATCTTGTCCTCTGTACAGACTAGCCATGGTATCCTGAAATGTAGTGTTTCACTGCAATCCCACACTGCAGGAATCTAGTATCTCATCAAAGCAAACTTTTGTGGTGGACAGACTGAGCAAGACCTGGACAGACCATCATTAATGGAAACTGAATCAGGGGTCTTCCAGGAAATTATCCAGCTGTGGGAAGTACCTCTGCTAGATCTGTTTGCCTCCATTCACAACAATGACTTGGCAAAATTCTGCTCCATGACTCCATGGCAGAAGGCCTGGAAAACATATTCATTCGCTTTTCTTTGTGCAGGAATTTTCTTGTATGCTTTTCCACCCTTTCCACTAATATCTGTGGTCATTCTTAAGATTCAGAAGGGCTGTCAAAGATCATTGTATTGACTTCTTTAAGATTCAGAAGGGCTGTCAAAGATAATTGTATTGACTTCTTTCTGGTCCAGCAGAAGTGGTTCTCACTTTTTCTGGAAATGGCCAAGGAGAATTGCCACACATTTCTTCACAGGATGGATCTTCTTAGACAGGAAAAGGGGTGTTTGATGCATCCCAAATCAAAGTAACTTCAGTTAACTACCCGAGTGACAAAAGTCTAAGTTACCTGTTTTCTGAGCATTTGCAGCAAATATTAGTAAATGAGGTAAGATGATCTGCTAATAAGAAATCCTTTATTAGTGAGTGGATATGTTTTCTAGTTGGTGCCAAGAAGAGAATCAGACCACCAGGCTGGTATTTCTCTGGTTCTGCAATGTGTGTGTGAGTTGTTATCCTGTAACCTTTTTTACTCTTCTGTCAAAGATCATCAGCCATTTCAACATGTCTACACATGGATCCTCCAGTTTTAGTGCATTCCCATGTAAAAATGTTTTTGAAAGGGATATTGCATACCAAGCCTTCTAGAAAACGGGTGTCTCTTCCTTGAGATCCTAACTTTTAGAAAAAATAGCTCTTGCTCCATTTGAACCAACTTAAATTGCTGATTTGAGGTTCTTTACATGGAAACCTGTTTTGGTGATTTTCTGTGACTTCTGTAAGTACATTATCAAGAGTTGCAAGCTCTTGTAGTGGGTTAGCCTTATCTCATCTTCCACAAAGGTCTTGTTTCCTTAAGAACTAGTCCTACTTTTATGCATAAAATGGTATCCGAGTTTACTTTTTACCAATCTATTAATATCTCTGTTTTCCAGAGGGTAAAAATGAGGAAGAAAGTATTCTTCATACTTTGAATGTCCACACATAACTTGGATAATGTTCATCGTGTTACACTGCTGCAGTCATTACACTTGGGTTATCCTGCCGTCAGGCGGTCCCGCAGTCGGTCAGAGTCCCAAAGTCTTGGTCCGGCGTTGGTTGCTGTCACTTCTTCCCTGACGTCGGTGCGCTAGGGGTATATAAGATGCATCCAACGCCATTTTCTCCAGTCTTTCTTGCCGCACGGTGCCCGAAGCAGAAGTAGTTCGCAAGTGCCGGTCGGCCAACTCCTGAGATTTTCGAAGTCGAATTTCAGATCCGAAGTCTTCAATAAAGCTAAGTACCCCATTGGGGAAAGTTTTTTCTTGCCTCAGACCGATGTCAGAAAAAGTTAATAATTGTATTTCTTGTGGGAAGCAAATACCTCATAAGGACTTCCACTCTTGCGGTATTCCATGCCTAGGCCCTGATCACGATGTCACTAGTTGTCGGTTTTGTGCTAGATTTAACAAACGCACTATAAAAAGACGTTTTGATTTTGCTTTGCACTACTTTGGCCGAAGGTTCAATTATACTATGCCGTCAGATCAACCGACCGCATTTCTGAAAAAACGCAAGGACAAGGATAAAGACAGGCATCCAAGGTCCAAAACCGACAACGAAACCTCTTCTTGGCCAGTCGCCGGTTCTCAGTGAGGCGCTTTCGCAGCCCCTGACACCCACTACCTTAGAGCCACAGGCCGCCTCCGACTCCCACATGGAGACAACTAGGCCTCTGGAAACTCAAGGTATTGGGCCTACGGAAACTAACCCCTCAGATGGGTCCGGAGCCGCTGAGCAGGCATCTGCTTCTGAGGGTGTTTTCAGACCTTCACAACTTACCATTAAAACAACAGCCAAAACAAAAGTACCATTAAAGGCAAAGAAAGAAGTACAGCATTCTCCTGGACAGTCCTCCATGCCTAAGAAACAGATGCTTAAAATGACCGAAGACCTCATTACTCTAATCAGGGGCTCCCATCCCCCTCCTGAGAAAAGGCCTAGGCAGGATACAGACTATGATTCCTCTGATCAGGTTTCCATTTCCTCTGATTCCTTTTCAGACCAGGGATACTCTCTAGCCCCTATGAGGACCCTGATGCTGAAGAATCTATCCCTTCAGCCTCTCCTCCTGAGGATTATTCTTTTGGGGAAATTTTACATACCATGAGGGAGCATTTCCATTGGGAAAGTCAGGATTGCTCAGAATCCAAGAAAAGGCTCAGGGATTTCCTTTTATTGCCTCAGCACAGGCCCCTGGCAATTCTGCCTGCACTAGATATTGTGGATAATGTGTTCTCTGAATCCAGCTTATCTCCTGATTCTTTGCCCCCTGTACCAGCCAAGCCAGATAGGTGGCCCTGACTCTCACAAGTTTCTTTATAAAAACCCTTCTGCTGACTCAGAAACTATTTCCCAGGGTCCAAAAGGGGTTAAGGCTTCCATTGCAAAAAATCCAGTACACTCTGATAGAGATTCCAGAGCTTTGGATAGACGGGGAAAGAAGGTATACACTTCTGCAACTTTAGCAGTAAGAGCTTTAAATTGCCAGTTTCACATGCTTAAGTACCAACAATATTTAATGGCTCAGTTAAAACATAAAATGCTTGCTAGCGCAGAACTCCTGATTGTAAAGAAATGCAGGATTTATTGCATGCAGTTGAACAGGTGGGAAAACGTACTCTGCAATGTGGTTTTGATTCTTTAGCGGCCTCTTGTAGAGCCGCAGTTACAGGTTCTGTGAATCGCAGACACGCTTGGTTAAAAGAACAGAGTCTACCTGATCATGTTAAGGCAAAATTATTGGATGCTCCTTTACAACATGATACCTTGTTTGGTGTTAAGGCAGAAGAGGTGTTAAAGAAAATGGAGGATAAAGCTAAATCTATGCAAACAGTCAAGGATTTCTTACAAGTACAGCCACCTCGATTTAGCAGAAATTGGCCAACAAAGAATTGGTCCTTTTCGAGTGTCAGACAGGCCACAGAGAGGCAGATACAGATGCCCAAGAGGCAGATCTCAACCACAAGGCTCAAACAGACAATGACAGTGGGGCACCTCAACCCCAAAAGGAGGTGAGGACAAGTCTCAACCTTACAGGAAACGGTCAAAATGACTTTCCCCTTCGTACGCCAAGCACTTCCCTTTTGGAAGCCCCCTTAGGGGGAAAACTAGCACTTTTTTCTCAAAACTGGCAAACAATCACCCAAGACAAATGGGTTCTGAATATTGTCTCTCAAGGTTACAGGTTCCACTTTCATACTTTACCAAGGCTAAAAGGAATGCCAGACCTGCCACAAAATCAATGGGCAGAGGCACAAAAACAAATGTCAGCCCTCATGGACATGAGAGCTATTCAAAAAGTACCACAACAAGAACAAGGACAAGGATTTTACTCAAGACTCTTCCTGGTCCCCAGAAAGGACAAGGCCTGGAGGCCCATACTAGACCTTTCAATTCTAAATACTTACCTGGATATTCAGAAATTCAAAATGTTGACATTACAGCAGCTTCTACCCATGCTGGACAAGAAGGCTTGGTTTGTTACTCTGGACCTCAAAGAGGCATACCTGCATGTCCCTATCAGACAAAATTGCAGAGGATACCTCAGATTCAAAGCTGGTCCAATGCACTACCAATTCTCTGCACTGTCCTTTGGCTTGTCTACTGCACCCAGGGTCTTCACAAAGTGCCTGGCACCAGTAATTGCATTTTGCAGGCTAAAAGGATTCAAATATATCCATACCTAGACGACTGCCTCATTCAAGCAGAGACAAAGGACATTCTTCTACAGCATCTGGCATTTGTAAAAAGGTTGCTAATTTCTCTAGGGTACACAGTAAACAAAAAAAAGTAAAAACTAGTGCCCTCGCAACAGATTATATTCCTGGGTGCCAGCTTTAATACAACGGCCCAGATGGTTTACCTCACGCCAGACAAACAAGTTCAACTAACTCAATATTTTCAATTACTGGCAAAAAAGTCCCATCTCCGTGCAAGAAAAATTCTGCAGGCCCTGGGATTAATGGCATCCTGCATACTACTAATACCGTATGCCGGACTGCATATGAGGAAATTACAGTGGTACCTAAAAAGTGTTTGGACTCAACACTCTCACAGTTTAGAAGCAGTAATACCAATGATTCCCTGCCTACAACAGGAGTTTTGATGGTGGGCACAGGCATGTCACCTAAACAAGGGTCAGCCTTTTACCCTATCCACAGCCACGCAGACTCTAACAACAGATGCTTCGGATTATGCCTGGGGGAGCACACATGGCAGGAAAATGCATTCAGGGCAAGTGGACCACAGACCAGATGCATCTTCACATCAATCAGAAAGAGATGTTGGCTGTTCAAAATGCCCTAACAGCTTTCAAGGACCTTCTGCTTCCAGGACAATTATTATTAAAGACAGACAACACCACAGTCATGTGGTAAATAAGCAAGGGGGCACTCATTCTTATCCCCTATGCAGGCAAGCCATGACCTTGTGGAACACAGCTCTAACGTATCAAGTTCACCTGCAAGCACAATTCCTGCCAGGAAAGAAAAATACTCTGGCAGACGATCTAAGCAGAAATATCATGGATCGTCATGAATGGAAATTGAATCCACAAATCTTCAGCATGGTAACGCAAAAATGGGGATGCCCAGACATAGATCTTTTTGCCTCCCCACTGAATTGCCAACTACAAAAATTCTACACAAGGACTTATCACAAACAAGCATGGAAAGTGGATGCTCTTTTGTTCAGCTGGAATAACCTAAAAATGTATGCCTTCCCGCCTCTACCTCTCTTTTCAAAGGTACTCCTAAAAGCCAGACAAGAAAAAACACAGATGATCCTTATTCCTCCAGACTGGTCACACCAGCACTGGTACCCTATCTTAAGGAACTTAGCTCAAGGCCCACCATGGATTTTTCCTCAAATTCCACACCTTCTGACTCAAAACAATCGGATCCTGCACGGTCAGCTCAAAACCCTAAACCTGGCTGCATGGCAGATTCATTAGTCAAACAGGCAACACCGCTCTCTAAAGCTGTTATAGGTTCATAGGTTTATACTAGGCTATCTGCCCTAAGGCATTTATAAGCCTAGCCCAAATTTTTGTGGCTTACGCCACCCCTTATATGAAAAAATACTGTGCCCATTAGTTTGTTGTGCCTCTGTCCAGCAGTGACACAGAGATGATTCCCCGGGTAAACCTACGATCTCCCATCCACAGGTCAAGATTTCTCTTGAACAGAGCCAGCGAGGTGCTCTGCCTCACATGGACCGGGATTTTATTCCACAGCATAGGGAGTCTCTGAGTGATAAATCTATCCCTCCAGCACATCCTATTTATATCCGTGCTAAGGTTTAAGTTGCTTGCTCTAGTGGTTTTGGTGGATTTGGATTTTTTGAGGTGGAGCATGTCCATTAATTCGGTTGGACATGGCCTTGTGTGTCAGGCACATGTCATCTCTGAGCAGACGGTATGCGACTGAATAGAGCTGGAGTTTCTTCAATCTGGCAGCATATGACAGATTTTGGAGTCCCTTTATCCTTTTGGTGAGGAACTTTTGGGGTCTCTACAATTGCTGCAGATGTCGGGTGAGATACATCCTGAATGGGGCATTGTACTCTATCATTGGTCTGATAAGTGAAGAGTACAGGGGAACAATGACCTCACTAGATCTGGATGTGAATCCCTTCATGATCAGGTGGGCAATGTAGAAGGTCTTTCTAACCACTTTAGCAACGTGAGTGTCAAAAGAAAGGCCACTGTCAACCTGGGTCCCCAGGTCCCTGATAACCTCTTCTGTGCTTAGTGGATTGCCACCTATATGGTAGCTTGGGGTTACCTTGTTTTTCCGAAGGGTATGACTATACATTTTTGGCGCTTAACTTCAGGCCATGGCTCTGGCACCAGCTGTCTGTTTCCGTGAGTCCCTTCTGAAGGATATCCGTGTCCGATGCACTTTCCACTATGGCGCCCAGTTTGCAGTCGTCTGCAAACTTTGTCAGCCAAAGTCCTCCCATGTTGGCCTGTACTTCTGAGAAGTAGATGCCGAACAGTAGGGGGCCAAGGACCGAGCCCTGTGGGACACCACGTGACCGGCTTGGAGTCTGACATAGCGCCAGCAACTCTAACCCTGTGGGTTAGATTAGATTATGGATGTCATTCTGGAGGCGAGGAGGCCTAGCACCAGGAAAGCTTACTCAGAAAAATGGAAGAGATTCTGCGCCTGGAACCAGGCTCAAAGCCTTGACCCTCTTGTTCCAAACATTCCTCAGATTTTACAATACTTAACTGAGATGCTGGACAGAGGCCTATCCTTCTCATCAATTAAGATACACGCCTCTGCCTTTTCAGCACATTATAACACGGATCCTCCTTTATTCTCTCATCCCTTGCTAAAGCAGTACCTCAGAGGGGCTAAAAACATAAGACTGCCCTGGAGAGCACCAACACCAACTTGGGACCTCAATTTCGTTTTGGAAAAGCTAACCCTGCCACCTTTTGAGCCAGCCAATATAGCCGATCTAAAATTTTTATCATGGAAAACAGCTCTGTTCCTGGCAGTAACTTCAGCATGAAGAGTCTCTCAGCTACAGGCATTAATGGCAGTGGAACCTTTTATAATTTTTCATCAGGACAGGGTTTCTTTAAGGACAAACCCTACCTTTATGCCAAAGGTGGTATCTAGTGTGGCTCTTAACCAAACCATCCATTTGCCAACTTTTCATCCAAACCCCCAGAATAAAGGGGAGAAACTTCTGCATTCTTTGGACATACACAGGCAGCTATGCTTCTACTTGGACAAAACAAAAGCTTTCAGGAAAACTGAGCAACTGTTTGTAGCATATGCTGCAGGATCACAGGGCAAGGCTATCTCAAAGCAGACTATATCCAAATGGATAGGACACTGTATTCGTTACTGCTACACACAGCATGGAAAATCAGTCCCAAATAACATTAGGCCACATTCCACCAGGGCAACAGCCTTTCAGAGGAGTACCTACCAAGGAAATTCTGGAGGCTGCAACTTGGAATTCATTGCCCATCTTTACCAAGCATTACCACCTGTCACTTTACTCCAAATCCAGAGCAGGATTTGCCACTGCAGTTCTGCAGGGCCTCATAGCCAATCCTAGCTCTTTATAGACCAGCCACCCAACCTTAGCTTTGGGATTCTACCCAAGTGTAATGACTGCAGCAGTGTAACACGATGAACATAGTACAGTTTTGTACCTACCATAAATGTAGATGTTCGAGTGTTCACCCTGCTGCAGTCCAGGTTACCCTCCCTCCATCCCCTTTGAACTAGCTGGTCTTATCTATACCTTTCTATCCTATACAACCTTTGTGGTGTATTTGCTTGTAACTGAAGGTATTGTTTTCATTTTATATGTATATTTTTTATTAGCAATATGTATTGCCTACCTACTTGGGGGCACCTGACATCTGGGGCAAGAAAAACTGAAGAAAATGGTGTCTGATGCATCTTGTATACCCCTGGCGCACTGATGTCGGGGAAGAAGCGACAGCAACCGATGCCGGACCAAGACTTTGGAACTCTGGCCGACTGCGGGGACCGCCTGACGGCAGGATAACCCAAGTGTAATGACTGCAGCAGTGTGAACACTCGAACATCTGCATTTATGGTAGGTACAAAACTGTACTTTATCTTGACAGAACTAAAACTTTCAGAAACTCTGATCATTTATTCATTTCTTATGAAAGTAAGGAAAAAAAGGGCAACCTGCTTCAGCAGATTATACCCATATGGTTGTTCATGTTGTTGCCATTTGTTATACCCACCACAGTAAGGCAATTAAGACAGTGTCAAGGCTGACTACACCAGGGCCTTGGCTTCATCTGTGGCTTTTTAGAAAGTATTCCAGAAGCAGCAACCAAGCTAGTATAAGCTATGTTGGTCTATAACCATATAGCTAAGACTATGGTAGAGAGATCAAATGATGAACAGTACAGTTGTGTAAGTAAACCTAACTATAATGATCACTTCTGCACCCTCGCTCCCACCTCTTTATTTGTGCATGTTTTGTTGCTGGGTGAGGACTTCATAGCATTGGCTTTATTAGGGCTGTAGAACTCCCTCTCTGAAGAGCTTGTCACACAAATCATTCGTTTTCTTCATCTCTACTTGAGCGGGTTAATGGTTTGGCAGTGTAGAAAGTGCCCCTAAGCTTTGGGAGCTGGCTAGCTGTTAGATTCTTGGCAGAATATAATCCATATAGCTAAGTTTACTACAGCAATTATTTGAACATCTACTGTTTTGATACGTTTACTTGCACAACTATACTTTCTCCTCAAACTGCTCATATTCCCATATCAGAGTAAAGTGATCTGATGTTATCCAGAGGTTTGAAACAGAGATTTGTATATAAATTAATAAGATTATAACATTATAATTTTATAATGAAATGCTGTTGTATTACTTAATTGTCTACACCAATGACTTGCAAATAAAGAAGACACAGAGAAATGCGCTGTGCTTGTATCTTCATTTGCTGTACCATAATGTAACTGCAACATCCAGAAAGTGTTAATTGTATCCAAAACACCATGGTGCAAAACAGCTTAACCAAAGTATGGAATATGATGTCTGATAACCTAGACAGAGGAAAAAAATTATCTGTATCCCTTTGTTACAGTCACGTAACCTGGCGTAAGCACATCTAGGAAAACATTTTAAAGGGATTCTTAAAACCTGTACATTAACTATTGATAGTGGCAGTAATTCACTTTTAAGTGCGTTTTCCCATCTGCTTTGAAAAAACTTTTCTTTTCTTTTTTTTTTTTTTTTACTAAAAAATGACAAAGACAAATGCAAAGGCAAGTTTATTAACAGTTTTATTTAATGTGTTGTAAAGCTACATTAGAAGAGCAGTTCTGTGTGGGAAAAGACAAAGTTGTGTATTAATACAGAAAGCAGCTAGGCAAAAAGATGAGTTCATTTATATTGTGGTGTACTTCAGAATTATAATGAAATTTAAAACATTCAGAGTTAGGGTGAATGATAAATTTGATTTGTCCATATTTTTCATGCATTCACAAACAAGTTAAGATGTTCATAAGAAAATGCTGGGAAACAGGAATATGTTGAGATCAAGGTTTGAAGTGATGCTTGTCTCTTGCTTGCTGCATTATTTCCTCCTCTGGCACTGCAAAAATAAAACACAAAATGATGTTAATATAGTGTTGACATGGAACGTTTATACCAAGGTACTTTATTAAATTTCATGTCAATTATGTATTTTTTTAATCAGGTGAGTTTTGACCAAAGAAGAAATGGAATTTAAGTGCTTTCAAACAAAAATAAGCAAGTAATGCACTTTGCAAATTAACTTAATAAATGCGATTATATTATGAGTTGTAACACTGGAAGGTTATTCACTGATCACTGCTTGGCCCCATTATCCCTGGGCTTTTCATCTCTTGTGCTGTTTCTTTTCCTGCAGTACTAATGTCAGTTCTGGCTCTTCAGAAAGGGTAGTAAAAGGCTGGAGCTTTGTGATCAGTCTCAAGCCTTGTGCACACCCGAGAGAACCTAAGCAAAGAAGGAAAACAGCAGCCCAGCATTAGTTCTCTGACTTCTTTAGGTTTCCATCTTTTGCTGATGGCTCAGTGCTAAAAAGTGCATTGTCATCCCCTTTGGTAAAAAGTCTGTACCCATGAACTATAACGTAGGAGGTAGTATACTTGACACCGAAAGTGTGATAAGAGACCTTGGGACACAGGTGGACTGTAGTCTCTCCTTTGATAATCACATCACCACAGTAGCGAGGAAATCCTTCTATATGGCACACCTCATCACGAAAGGTTTCTCATCCAGAAAAAAAGAGGTCATTGTTCCCCTCTCCTCATCACTCATTAGACCCATTATAGAGTACAACGCTCCTTTTACTATGTACCTCAGAAGACATCTGCAACAACTGGAAAGGCTGCAGAAATACCTCCCAAAGAGGATTACCGGCCTCAAACAGATGCCCTATGCAAAAAACTCCAGCTTTACTCTGTCGCATATCGCCTACTCAGAGGCGATCTCTGCCGAACATACAAAGCTATGTCAAACCCAGAGCTGTTGGACATGCTCCACTTAAAGAAATCCCAGTCCCTCCGAGTATATGCTCTAGGGACCTAAACCTTGTCACCACAATAAACAGAACATGCCGGAGGGATAGATTCCTGTCCCAGAGACTTCCCATACTCTGGAATAAACTACCTATCTATATCGAACAAAGCTCCTCAATAGCACTCTTTAAGAAAAATCTTGATGATTGGATGGGAATTAGGAAATTCACCCTGGGGATCACCTCAACAGTGGCATAGGAAAATAATTTTCTTGGGTGGCAAAAGCCAGGGTACCTTTTTGGCTGGGGTTGTATAGGCCCCAGGGCCGATAGCCTAGTACCTAGCTATGAACCTATGGAATTACTGTTGGTGTGCATGCACCAGCCCAACACTGGCAAATGTTCCACTTCAGATGGCTCCTGCCAGTATACGAGTGACAGTCTCTCAACTTCATGTGTACATTGATAGCACATGAAGGGAGTGACTTATAAATAAGTAGTGGTACTCAGCCAGTGACTGCCATAGGAAGCAGTGCAGGTATCTTAAATATGGAAAAACCACAAGTCTGGTAGTTTAACTCTGCCCTTTTGATTTTCAGTTGTGTAATTTCTTTGTTTCTGTGTATTTTTGCGCAGTCATGTCCCAACATTTCTAGTGCTGTATTACTTTTATGGAAATATTATGTATATACTAACAGCAAAACAACTGTAAACCAATTTAACGGATAGCCCATTATCTAAATGCATGAATAACTGACAGGTTGAGCATTCTTAGGGAAGTAATGGACTTTTCATGGGTCTTGAGGCCTAACGCCATATGTGGAATGTCTATACTCACAGTGAGTCTCATACATGCACACACTAAAAGATGCAGAGGCAGAAACAGACCATTTTCAATACGTACACAGAAACTCTATGGAGACACCCATTCACAGACACACAAAAGTGTGCCCAACAGTTACAGTATTCAATTACAAAGCAATGATCTAAGACTATAAACTAGTCCATTGGAAAAGAGTGCAGTATTACTGTAACTTTGAATATGCAAAGCACAGATCAGAGTATGAAAGTAGAGACTGACACTTTTGCTTTGAAATCCTTTACACAAGCTGTAACTTGTCTGTTTTTCTGTTAAAGGTAAACTATGCATTTCTGTATGCAAAATGTTTTGAAAGCAGCACTTTGAAACTTTCAAGCAAATGCTGACAGGTAGTATGAAACAGTACCTGATTCATCCGTGCTTTCGGTTTCCTGGTTTCTAATATTTGTTTTTCTGCAGACTGAATTCATCTTTTTCTTTATTGGTTTTGACCTTGCAAATGAACCCTGTCCATATACCGATGAATTTCCTTGTAGGGAGCTGGTGTCATATTGATTAGCAAATGATGCCTGCATTGTAGTATCTGAGCAGCCGTACTGGGGAGAAAATGACTTGTAGCTTGGATTGACTTCAGCTACTGGAACATACATGGTTGTAGTTTCCCAATGGTGTACTGGACTAACTGTCGGAATATAAAAATGGTCGAGTTCTCTGCCTGTATCCTGTACATGAGTGTTGCTATGCACTCGACTACTGTGTTTCCGTGGAGAACCAGGAGGATGTCTGAAACTTGGTGATATTTTCTGAGTAATTTCTTCTGCAGAGGCAGCAGCATGATAGTGACATTCTGGTATTTGTTGTACTGGACTAACTCTAAGAATGTGGGAAGGGCTGAATTCTCTGTCAGCATCCTGTACAGGGCAATAGTTTCTTTTTACTTGATGACTGCATTTACTTAGAGGACCAGAAGGCGGTCTGGGAGAGAGTAGTGTTTTCGGAGCCGTTTCTTCTGAAAAAACTGCATGACAGTGGGATGTTGGTATTTGTTGTAGTTCAATAACTGTAGGAATGAAGGAAGGACTGAATGCTCTGTCTACATCCTGTGCAGGGTGATAATTTCTTTTTACCTGACACCTGTGTTTCCTTGGTGAACTACAAGGAGGTCTGGGAGAATGTAGTGTTTTTGGACTGGTTTGTTGTGAAAAAACTCTGGCACAACTGTGGAAAGCTGGAAAAGGCTGTTGTATCTGATGGGGTTGATGTTTTGGTTCAGGTGTGTGACACCTGCTTTCCCTACAGTACTCCTGAACAGGCATATCCTGGTATGCACTAATTGGAGGAAGTGTAGTACTGCCTTGCCTAGAGTACTCGGGAACAGCCATATCCTGATTTTGACCATTTGGAGGTAATATTGTACTCTGTTCAGAATCCTTAAACTCTTGAAAGTATGAGTGGGATGTACATGATTGTTGATAGCCATTGTGGTATGACGAAATATCTCCAGATGTTCCCTGTGTTGACATACCATACTGTGGCATATTTGATAATAGATTGTCTTTACAGTTGTGAAGATGCTCTGGGTCTAGATTTCTAAGTTGGTGTGGAGTACAAAATGAGTACCTTTCATCATCTTGAGGCAGTTTTGCAGGAAAGTTGTTTTCTTGTATGGGTCTGTGTTTCTTTGATTCTTTGACAAAATGTGCATCTAAACAGAAATAAAACAGAAATTTAAATTATTATTATTACTAAGAATAGTTTCTGTATTTTTTTTTTTTTTTACAGTTTTGCATTTTAATGACAGGGAACATACAAGAAAGAGAAACCTAAGCAAAACGTTGATAGGGAAATAAAAATTTGAGATAAAATAACTCACGGAGAAGTTTTGTATATAACTAAATATTCATTATTTCTAAAATGTTATCTGCACTTTAGGGTACCTTTTTAGAAACTGCCATACATGCTACATTCGAGGAAACATACTTTTTACTCTTCCATCCATTGCCTTTATAGGTATATAATGTTGATTGACTTGATTGTATTGTTGCCCCCATTTATGTGCAAACAGTCAAGACTGACATTTGAAATGTGAACCAGAAACAGTGATAAATAAGGAAGAAGTTATGGTCCTTCTGGGATCAGTTAATACTTGCTATGAATGGGATCAAAATGTTGGTATTACAACTTAAGGAAAAAGGACAAAGCTTGCTGTATGGCACAGAGAGATGGAGCCTTGACTGCTGCCCGCTTGACCAAGGTTTGAGTAATGTTCCTAAATACTGGGGAGCCACCTAGGGTAGGATAGATAGGAATGGCTACTGCTGGCTTAGTTTTAGCTTTTGCAAAGGCTATGAATGCAGACTTAGCTGTGTGATGTACATATGTGTACAGCTGCTGATATCTTGGGGTGCTGTTACTTTATCAGAGAGCAGGGAGTGGCCATTGAAAAATCATGTTTACTCAGAATGCAGTGTTCTAGTGCCTGACCCTTGCCCTTTGCCACTGAATGTAGTGATGACCTAAAACTTAATGTTTTTAGTTACAAATGCGTAGGATTAAATCTAGATGCAGTACTGAGCTGTAGAGCACATCCAAGGTGACATCTGAATTAAGGAAAAACAAGTATTTCCTGTAAATTATGTAAACAGTAATGCCCAATGTGGGGGCATTACAAGGAAAAACAGCAAGCCTGCAACAGGCCTCCCTAACCCAAGAAGGGCTTTTATTTCCTTGTAATGCCTTCTCAGGAAGCAATTAATGGTGCTTAGAAGATTGGCTATGTAGTATGTTGTTCTGTAAGTTTGTGTTTTCTTTATTATCTTTATCTTTATATATATGTATATATATATATATGTATATATATATATATATATATATATATTGTGTGTGTGTATATGTATATATATATATATATATATATATATATATACACACGCACACAATATATATATATATATATATATATATATATATATATATATATATATATATATATATATATATATATATATATATATACAGTGTATATAAAAAGTGTACACACCCCTGTTAAAATGCCAGGTTTTTGTGATATAAAAAAATGAGACCACAATAAATCATTTCAAAACTTTTCCCACCTTTAATGTGACCGATAACATGTATAATTCAATTGAAAAACAAATCTGTTATGTGAAAAAATATAAAAAATACAAAACAAACAAGCTGGTTGCATAAGTGTGCACACCCTTAAACTAATATGTTGTTGAAGCACCTTTTGATTTAATTACAGCATTCAGTTTTCTTGGGCAAGAGTCTATCAGCATAGCCCATCTTGACTTGGCAATACTTGGCCACTCTTCCTTGCCAAAGCACTCCAAATATGTCAGATTGCCAGGGCATCTCTTGTGCACAACCGTCTTCAGGTCACCTCACAGATTTTATATTGGATTTAGGTCTTGGCTCTGGCTGGGCCATTCCAAAACTTTAATTTTCTTCTGGTGAAGCCATTCTTTTGTTGATTTGGATGTATGCTTGGGGTCATTGCCATGTTGAAAGGTGAAATTCCTCTTCATGTTCATCTTAGGTTCATAGGTTTATACTAGGCTATCTGCCCTAAGGCATTTATAAGCCTAGCCCAAATTTTTGTGGCTTACGCCACCCCTTATATGAAAAAATACTGTGCCCATTAGTTTGTTGTGCCTCTGTCCAGCAGTGACACAGAGATGATTCCCGGGATAAACCTACGATCTCCCATCCACAGGTCAAGATTTCTCTTGAACAGAGCCAGCGAGGTGCTCTGCCTCACATGGACCGGGATTTTATTCCACAGCATAGGGAGTCTCTGAGTGATAAATCTATCCCTCCAGCACGTCCTATTTATATCCGTGCTAAGGTTTAAGTCGCTTGCTCTAGTGGTTTTGGTGGATTTGGATTTTTTGAGGTGGAGCATGTCCATTAATTCCAGGTTGGACATGGCCTTGTATGTCAGGCACATGTCACCTCTGAGCAGACGGTATGCAACTGAATAGAGCTGGAGTTTCTTCAATCTGGCAGCATATGACAGATTTTGGAGTCCCTTTATCCTTTTGGTGAGGAACTTTTGGGGTCTCTCCAATTGCTGCAGATGTCTGGTGAGATACATCCCGAATGGAGCATTGTACTTGATCATTGGTCTGATAAGTGAAGAGTACAGGGGAACAATGACCTCACTGGATCTGGATGTGAATCCCTTCATTATCAGGTGGGCAATGTAGAAGGTCTTTCTAACCACTTTAGCAACGTGAGTGTCAAAAGAAAGGCCACTGTCAACCTGGGTCCCCAGGTCCCTGATAACCTCTTCTGTGCTTAGTGGATTGCCACCTATATGGTAGCTTGGGGTTACCTTGTTTTTCCCGAAGGGTATGACTATACATTTTTTGGCATTTAACTTCAGGCCATGGCTCTGGCACCAGCTATCTGTTTCCGTGAGTCCCTTCTGAAGGATATCCGTGTCCGATGCACTTTCCACTATGGCGCCCAGTTTGCAGTCGTCTGCAAACTTTGTCAGCCAAAGTCCTCCCATGTTGGCCTGTACTTCTGAGAAGTAGATGCCAAACAATAGGGGGCCAAGGACCGAGCCCTGTGGGACACCACTTGTGACCAGATTGGAGTATGACATAGCGCCAGCAACTCTAACCCTGTGGGTTCTGTCCTTAAGCCAGTTTGCAACCCATCTTGTGACATATGGGTTTACATTTTAAGCTGGTAAGTTTTTCTACAATACCCGAGTGGGGTATTGTGTCGAAGGCCTTTGCAAGGTCAAGGTAGGCTGTATGGACTGCCTTTCCCTCATCAATGGCCTTGGTGACTGTTTCGAAGAAGTCGAACAAGTTCAAAAGGCATGATCTGCCCTTGACGAAGCCAAACTGGGTCGGGTCCAATGTCTGCAAGTCCCCTATATCTTTGTTTATGAGCTCCATTATGATCCTCTCCATAGCTTTGCAGACTAGGCTTGTTAAGCTTATGGGGTGGTAATTACCAGGGTCCGTAGAGGCACCGCCTTTGTGGAGTGGGACCACAGTTGCCGTATGCCACTCCTTGGGCACGTATCCTGTGGTAAGGCTGAGATTAAACAGCTGCCTTATGTGCGGGTTTAATTCCTCATTTAGCTCGTGTAGCACACAGCCGGGGACACCATCCGGTCCCATTGATGCTGTGTTTTTAGCTTTAGAGAGAGCAGCTTTCACCTGCGCATTTGAGATGTCTGGGAGGCTACACTCTGCTGGGATGGTTATCTCTCCTTTAGGGGGGGAGAGGGGGGGTGAAGTTTGCACTGAACTTGTCTGCCAGTATGTTGGCAATGTCTGTGGGTTCAGTGATTTTTGTATCATTTTGGACTAATTCTGAGCATATCTGGGAGTTTCCACCCAGGTTCCTAACATAGCTGAAAAAGGCCTTATGATTGTCCTTTGAATCCATGGCAATTTTTCTCTCAAAATTGGCCTTAGTTGATTTTATGAGTGCTCGTATTTTTTTACTAATAATGATCAGGGGTGACTTCCCTTTTATGGATTTTGTTCTATCATGTAATAGCTTTCTCCTCTTATTGTAAAGTTTGTTAATGGCTGGGGTCCACCAGACTGGACGTTTGCCCTTTGTGGAAAGAGTCTTGGTTTTATTTGGGATTGCCTGATCCATGCAGTCCTGGAGGTGTTCATAGAAGGCATTTGTAAGGGCTTCCGCAGCTTGGGTTGTGGTTACCACTGGCTCAGGGGCCTTGAAGGATACTACACCAGTCTTGAGTAGTGTGAAGTTTGCTTTAGAGAAGTTCTTCACTGTGGTCTTTTTTGTTTGGGGTGGGGGCGGGATGTGGATTTCCAGTGAGATTAGTTTATGATCAGATCTCACCAATGAGGGATATACTTCCGGTGTGGAGCATTTTGTCCCCATGTTTGTGATAATGAGATCTAGTATATTTTCTCCTCTTGTGGGAACAGTGACTAGCTGTTCCATGGCATTTGAATTTATGAACTCCAGGAACTGTTGGGCTAGAAAGTTAGGGCTTGAGTAATGTTCCCAGTCTATATTCGGTAGTTGAAGTCACCCAATATGATGGTGTTTGGAGATACATTTATACCCTCCAGTGTCTTCAGGAAGGCTGTGTGGGGTTCCTGAGTTTGAGAGGGTGGCCTGTAGCATGCTGCAATTTGTAGAGCAGTTTTGCCTATGGTTAGTTGCACCTGGATGGTTTCCAAGCTTGTGCATTGCCACCAACCTGGAGGTGTGGGTATCCTTTATGAATATGGATACACCCCCTCCTTTTGTGGTGTGGTCCGGGTTTTGGGGCCGGAACGCATGATATGAGGTAAAACTTAATAGTGCCGGGGTGCTCTCAGGAGCCTTGAACCAGGTTTCAGTTACAGCACAGACATCGATGTTCTCCATACTGAGAAGGGCCTCGAAAGGCGTGCATTTTGAGATTTAGACTTCTGGCATTGAGCAGCATTACCCTCAGTTTCTTCCCATTTTTGTTTTCTAGGGTGGTATGTTTAGAATTTGAGCCTTGCCTAAAAAAGGCACTATGGGGGTGGCAAGAGCCTTAGCCAATATCCGGAATCCCAGGGTGACAGGTGCAAGCCGCCCTTTGAAGCAGCGTGGCTTGTCAAGCATGTCATCCCAGGCAGACAGACACTGGATCCCCTTTGAATGACACCAGACATTAAGCCAATTGTTAAAGCTGATCATCTTGTCTCTATATTGTGGCATCATTCTTGGTGAAGGAAGGATACTGCTCAGGGTCAGGGTCATACCTGCCTGGGCTACATAATCAGAGAGCTCCTCTATGTCTCTTTTCATGTAGTCCAGGGAGGTGCGTCTCAGGTCGTTCACACCAGCATGGACAATGACTGTGTCATATTTGTACTTGCCGTGGAGTGACCAGAGTGCTTGTGTTATGTGGCGGATTCTAGCGCCCGATAGGCAGCTTACTGTGACCCTCTCCTTGTTCAGCCTGGTGAGTGGGACGCCAGTGTGTCTGACTATGGAGTCACCTATGACAAGTATGTTTGGTGTTGTATTTGGCCTTAAGGGCTGTGACTGCTTTGCACACTGCTTTTGTGGTTTATGTATTGCTTGTGGGGTGTCTTGAGGTAGCAGTTGTTTGGGTGTCTGCTTTGGAGGCCTCTGCTGTTTAGGTAAATTTTACTCAGAGCCTCCGAGTATGTCTTTGTGTGTTTATGTGTTTGATTCAGTGGTGTGGTAGCATTATGTGAGGCTGGTTTTGTGGTGTGTGTAGTTGCCTTCTCCTCCTGTCTGGTCTTGCCAGTCCTGAGTTGAGAGAGCTCAGCCTCCAGTTTGGCTAAATAGCTGCATCTCTGCAAGTATTTGTGTTATGTGGGAGGAGGAGAGGGTTGTCTGTGTACATGAGGCAGTTATAACATTGCCTCAAGATTCCCAGATTCACCAGCTGGACCAGAGAGGAGATTGACAACTGACCTTTGGACATGCTAGAATAATATTGGGAATTCCTTAATAATTGAAAACAAGGGCCAGTGGGGAGTGAGGGTGTAGTGCTTTTAATTTTTAGTGCTGACTTATATAATTGCTTTAGTGAGCAAGTGCCAGGTAACTTGAGTGCAATGTGTTACAAGTAACTAAATGCAAAAAAGAACAAACAGTAACTTTCTTTCAAGTGAAACAAGGAACTAGTACAGTAAGCAATGCAGATATCACTAGTGATCCACAGAAGCTGAGAAGCCAGATTAGGTGGAATTAGCTTCCAGGGAAATAACAAGCAAACAAACAACAAGCATATAAACAAAGCTAGATTCAGCAGGCCTGGATCTAGTCTATGCTAGAGCAAACAAGGTGTACCAATTTCAGTAAGATACAGTTAAAATATTCAGGCACCATAAACCTTTAACCAGAAATTCCCAGCTCAGAAGGGCAGAGTCCAGCCTCTTCTCCCACAAGAGTGCAGACCACGAACCTTCTTAATGTAAAATAACTGGCCTGATGCCCAAGTGCCTAAACCAGAACTAATACCCTTGGACACTGGGCTCTCAATCAGCAGTTCCCAACTTAGAAGGATGAAGGCTACCTGTCCTGCCACCACAGTGCTTGCCACAAACCTTCCTAATGTAAAACAACTGGTCTGAAGCCCAAGTGCTTAATCCAAAAGACTTAGAATGATAGCTACACTTTAATCAAGTTACAACCAAGCAGTAATAAATACAATTGAATACTTTAGAGAATGTCTGGATTAGTGCTCAAGTTACACAAACAAAGCTAGATCCAGCAGGCCCGAATCCAGTCTATGCCACAGCAAACAAGGCGCACCAACTTCGGTAAGAAGCAGTTCAGATATGCATGCACTATAAGCCTTTAACCAGAAATTCCCAGCTCAGAAGGGCAGAGTCCAGCCTCTCCTCCCACAAGAGTGCAGACCACGAACCCTCTTAATGTAAAATAACTGGCCTGAAAGCCCAAGTGCTTAAACCAGAATTAATACACTTTTAGAACAACAGACACTGAGCCCTCAATCAGCAGTTCCCAACCTAGAAGGATGTAAGCTACCTGTTCTGCCACAACAGTGCAGACCACAAACCCTCTCAGTGCAAAACAACTGGTCCGAAGCCCAAGTGTTTAAACCAAAAGGCTTAGAATGAGTTACACCAAGCAGTAATAAATACAATTGAGTATTTTAAGATGATGCAAAAGTAAAATGAAGTAGGTAGAAACACAAGTACAGTAAAAGCAGATAAATTTTTTTTTTTTTTATCTGAACAAGTGCTGAGATCAAAGAAACAGATTTGAGTGCTGAAACTAGAAAACTGGCTAGATATAAGAAAAAAAAAAAAAAAAAAAAAAAAACAAGCCAGAAGGCTTCCCTCAAACACAGAAGGGCCTGGGGGCTCAGAAGCCTACAAATAGTCTATACCACTTAACAGGAACGGCAGGAAATAAGCTTAATTTTTTTTTTTGTCTGTTTCCCAGATGCTCTATTTGTACACAGTAGGAGTGCCTGAAATCAGAATATGATCTCACTGCACTGAGTGAGCAAATGAGATGGGCCCAGAGGCAGGCTGAGGGGCGGGCAGTTTCAAGGCCACCAAGATTAACACCAAAACAAAAACAGGGAGGATGGGTGGGAATAACTGAAGAGCAGAATAACTGCCACTTGAATATTCCTTCAACACAGTTTAAATCAAATTAAATACTGTATTTTTAAAAAAAGTGCAGATAAAGGTACTTAAATTCTCTTATACGTCCAGTTGAATATAACCAAGTTCTTAGCTGGCCAAAGCTGAGGTTTTTAAGCAATAAAAATTTCACAATGCAACCACTTAGAAAGGCAAGGACAGGAAAGCAAAGAATGTGGCTACCCCCACACCTGTTCAGATTTCTAGCAGACGCCTGAAGGTTTTGGGCCAAAAGTGACTGGTATTTCGAACTGTTAATAATTCCCTTCACTTTGACTAAAGCCCCAGTGTTCAATCCACCACTCCATCTCCTTACTAATGTTTTTGAGAAGGCAGTGAAAGAAGACATGTATGAATTGTGGGCTCAGAATAGAAATTTTTGTGCCAGCTTAAGTTCTGATGAAAGAATTCTCATGAATCAACTGAGGGGGGATAAGGGACTGCGTATCATGACCCATGACAAGGTGGTATAGTAGTAATCCATTCAGAAGATTATTCCAACATTATGCAGAATATTTTATTTAATGAAGAGAATTATGCACAGGTTTCTAAGAATCAAATAAATATTGCATATCAACGTATTGATAGTTATTCAGAAGAATATGTCCTGGACAAATGCATTACTGATGACCTCTCTAATTTTTATTACTAATTCCTATCCTAAGGTGCCTGTCATATTCGGCATCCCAAAAATATGCAAAAGCATCACTGAACCACCTTTTAAGACCCATTGTTGCTGCCAGTGGCTCAAAAACGCATAATTTGCATTATTTGTCGATAAAATGACTAAGCATGTAGTGGAGGGAGCAGTACATATAGTTAAGGATTCCTGGGATTTTCTAGGACAGCTTAAACAAAATCTATGGGCAGCTGATTTGGTATTTTTAACCATGGATGTGAAAGATCTTTTTTCCTGTATTCCTAAGCAAGGAGGACTAGAATTATTTGAAGAGACACTCTTTACATGTTCCACCTTGAATCACAATAAAGTAAACCTGGTGTGTGAACTGATGGCACTTATCTTGGAGAATAATTGTTTTATTCTTTGAGGGCCAATGTTTCCAACAAATAAGAGGAATTTTCATGGGGGCTGCCTGCGCCCCTATATATGCAAATAATTCCTAGCCCAATAGTACTTTAAGATATGTATTCCACAAAAAATTTGGAACAACATCCAGTTATATTCCAGGTTTTTGGATGACATTTTTATTTTATGGAAGGGAAAAGTGGAAGATATCCCTGGCTTTATTTAACCACCTGGAGAAAACAACCTCATTTTTGGAATTTACTTATAATTACAACACTAGAGGTATACATTATTTGGACACAGCAATTTCCCATACACCTACAGGTTTCAAATCGAACATATTTCGTAAGAGTACTTTTTGTAATTCTTACCTTCATTATACGAGCAACCATCCACTTTCACAGAAAAAGAGCTTAGTCTAAGGACAGGCTATAAGAATTGCATGCATGACTTCAGAATTGAGTGATTTGAGGCAGGAATATTTCACATTGAGATCTGTTTTTAGAAAGGGGATACCCCCAAACAGATGGTGGAACAAATTACTGAGGAGGTTTACACAGGATGGGGAAAAAATGTAAGCCGCGATTAGGAAACCACCCATTCACTAATATAGCCCCCACAGATCCTGGTGAAACGAAGATTTATCAGCATGCATGTATAATGCAGTTCAGTCCTATATCATATGAAGTGAAAAACATATTAAAAAAGAACTTGAGTATATTTAGGCTAAATAATGATGTGTTAACTGCAGTGGAAGATAAACCAGTTTTTATCAGCAATGTGGACACAAGTATTAAACATCTTATGGAAAACAAGTTTGATTTACCGATAGAAGGTGGTTGTGGTACAACACCTTGTGGGAGTTGCTCCCAATGTACTAATATTTTCAAAGCACCTCAAACCCACCTAGCTAATAAGATGGCATTTAAGGTTATATTCAAGAAAGGAAATTGTTTTACCACCAGAGTGGTGTGTACCTTGCTCTATGTGATACTTGTAATGGATTCTATGTTGGGAAAACGTGTTGAAAAACAGAATCTATGAGCACGTATATAATGTTAAAAACATGAAGGATACAAGTGCATTATATAGGCATTCCCTCACTAGTTCTAACTTTAAGGGTTTTACATTTGCTATTTTGGATACTGTGGACATAGATTTGAGGGGGGAGGGGTGACTGGAAGAATGTATTAAGTAAAAAAGAGCTGGTTTGGCAACTCAGACTAGCAGCTAATTTTCCACCAGGTATAAATGATTCCTTGACCATACTTCCAGCCCTAAAAGAAAAATCTGTGAAACTTGATAAGTATTTTAACATTTTTACATGCATTACTGTGCCTGCATTTTTAAACATATGCTGAAGGTGTTTAATATATAACAGTGTTTTATTTGTAAAAAGCTAAGTTAGCTTGAATATTAACAGCCTGTGTGTTTAATATTGCTCATGTGACCATTTTACATGCAACTTTTTTTTGACAATACCATTGGCACAGTTTTATCTATTACATAACATGTACTGATATAAAAATGGTTCTTGAATTAGTGTGCTTTATTCTGATAATGTCTTCTATGTGAAAGATGAAAGTGCTTTGTCTTGGTGTGTTTTTACTGCAGTAAACTGAGTTCGTAAACAGGCTTGTTTGGTGCATTTTCCATTTAGTTCCCATTCCAAAACTTTAATTTTCTTCTGGTGAGCCAGTCTTTTGTTGATTTGGATGTATGCTTAGGGTCATTGTCATGTTGAAAGGTAAAATTCCTCTTCATCTTCAGCTTTCTAGCAGACGCCTGAAAGTTTTGGGCCAAAAGTGACTGGTATGTGGAACTGTTCATAATTTCCTCCACCTTGACTAAAGCCCCAGTTCTAGCTGAAGAAAAGCAACCCCAAAGAATAATACTGCCACCACCATGCTTCACCGTGGGGATGGTGTTCTTTTACTGATGCAAAGTGTTGTTTTTGCACCAAACATACCTTTTGGAATTGTGGCCAAAAAGTTCAATCTTGGTCTCCTCAGACCATAACAGATTTTCCCACATGCTTTTGGGAGACTTGATGTATTGTTAATTTTAGCTGGGCCTGGATGTATTTGTGTATAAGAAAAGGCTTCCTTAACCCTACCTCATAGGCCAGACATGGAGAATACGGGAGATTGTTGTCACATGTAGTACACAACCAGTACTTGCCAGAAATTCCTGCAGCTCCTTCAGTGTTGCTGTAGGTCTCTTGGCAGCCTCCCTGACCAGTTTTCGTCTTGTCTTTTCATCACTTTTGGAGGGACATCTAGTTCTTTGCAACGTCACTGTTGTCCCACATTTTCTCCACTTTTTGATGACTGTTTTTACTGTGTTCCATGGTATATCCAATGCTGTGGAAATTTTTTTTTGTATGCTTCTCCTGACTGATACCTTTCAACAATGAGATCCCTTTGATGCTTTGTAAGCTCTCTGAGAACCATGGCTTTTGCTATAGCAGGCAACTGAGTAAATGTCCGGAAAATCTGCTAGGACAGCCGAACTTTATTTTGGGTTAATCAGAGTTTCTTTAATTGATGCAAGTGTGTACTCAAGACTGAATGCTGTAAGTACAGCAGAAGGTGCTTCAACAAGTATTGGTTTAAGGGTGTGGTCACTTAATGCAACCAGCTTATTGTACATTTTTTTTTATATTTTTCCCCTAACAGATTTGTTTTTCAATTGACTTGTATAGGTTATAAGTCACATTAAAGGTGGGAAAAGTTTTGAAATGATTTATCGTGGTCTCATTTTTTTTTTTATATCACAAAAACCTGGCATTTTAACAGTGGTGTGAACACATTTTATATCCTGTGTGTGTGTGTGTGTGTGTGTGTGTGTGTGTGTGTGTGTGTGTGTGTGTGTGTCTATATATATATATATATATATATATATATATATATATATATATATATATATATGGCTCCCTATCATATTGTCGATAGTTCAGATCTCTGAAGACGAAATGGCTGAGACCATATCGCCGAAGATTCGAATTGACGACAATTGTGTAGTGGGATCGCCTTACAGTGTGGAACCAGGGATTTGTTGTTTTCCTCACTGTTGTGTGATCGAGGAGTTGGTATATTTAAGTTGTGGGGGCAACAGGGGGGGCTTGCCCCTCTGAAAAAACATACGGGTAAGTTGATGTCCTTCAAGAATGCAACTGCATTCATAACATATGGGTTGTCCTGCCTCAGGCAGCCCTCGGTCGGCCGGATTCCAAAGTCTGGGTCCGACATCGGCTGATGTCGCATTTCTCTCCGACGTCAGAGCGGCTGGAGTACATAAGCATCAGCTGACGCCATTTTCTTCAGTCTTTCTTGCTGCGCGGTGCCCAAAGCAGAAGCAGTTTGCAAGTGCCGGTCAGTCAGCTCCTGTATTCTTCGAATCCGAAGTCATCAAAAAAAAAAGCTAAGTACCCCGTTGGGGACCTTTCTTGCCACAGTCTGTCAGAATTTACTGAAAAAGTTAACAATTGTCTGTCTTGTGGTAAACAAATACCTCATAAGGATTTCCACTCTTACTGTCTTCCTTGCCTTGGCCCAGACCACGACACGTCGGCCTGTGTCGCCTGTGCTCGCTTCAATAAGCGCACTCTTAGGCGCCGGGCGGAGTTCGCTGAAGACTTTTTCGGCGATAAATTTGCTTATACAATGCCATCGGAACTTCCGACATCGCAGACTCACGAAAAGACCGGGACCGACATCCTCGGCCCGCGTCTTCCTCTGACTCCACGCCAAAACCTACCGCGAGTGCTCCGGTTCCCCCTGAGATGGTTATTTCACCGCTCCGAACCGAGGACACCGCTTTACCGACACCTCCGATACCGGAGGCCACACCGACGCCAGTTATAGATTTTCCTCCGGATACTGAAACCGAGGAAATGCCCGAGACCATTGCTGTAGATAAGGTCACTCCTGCACGTGGAGCTGCTAGGCCTCCTATGGCCATGTCTATTAAGGCCTACACACGTGCTAAGGCAGCCAGCAAGACCAAGCACCTTACTGTTAAGGCCTTACCTCAGCCTACTCCCGAAACACAAATCATGACTATGGCCGCAGACTTAATTTCCATGATTAGAGGTTCACAGGCCCATCCTGAGAGAGGATCCCAGCCTCCTCCTGATAAGAGGCCCTGGGTTGAACCCTCTGACCCTATCCCTTCAGATGAAGATTCTGAGGACTCTGTTCACTCCGATGGCCAGGAAGAGCCCTTCTAGACCTATGAGGACTCGGATGCAGAGGATTCCATCCCCTCGGCCTCCCCTCCTGAGGATATTTCTTTTGGGGAAGTTCTGCATACCATGAGGGAACATTTTAAGTGGCAAGGCCAGGAATATTCTGATTCCAGAAAGCGCCTTCGAACCTTCCTTAAAAAGCCCCAACACAGGCCCCTGGCTATACCTCCTGTGCTTGATGTTTTGGATGACCTATACTCTGACTCCAGTGTTACCCCGGATACTCTTCCTCCTGCCCCAGCCAAGCCAGACAGATATTATAGGGTCCCAGAAACACATTCTCATTTCTTTAGGGCCCATGCTGTTGATTTAGAAACTATTTCTCAGGGACCTAAAGGGGTTTCAGCATCCACCTCCAAAAATCCCTTGCCTTCCAACAGGGAAGCTAGGTCATTAGAGAGATGGGGGGAAAAAGGTCTACACCTCCACTACTTTATCTATGAGAGCTCTGAATTGCCTCTTTCATATGTTTCAATATCAGGATTACCTGTTAGATGATTTACAGAAAACATTGTCCTCTCCTGAACCTTTACACAGGAAGTCTTTGCAGGAAGCTGTACATAATTCTCAGCAAGTCAGCAATCACTTTCTGCAGTGTGGATATGATGCATTGGAAGTTTCATGTAGGGCAGCTATGACAGGGGCGGTCATTCATAGACATGCATGGTTAAAAGAACAACCTCTACCAGATCATGTTAAGGCAAAACTTCTTGATGCACCTTTGGAAAAGAACAAGCTTTTTGGTACTAATTCTAAAGAAGTGTTAAAGTCCATCGAGGAAAAAGCAAAATCAGGTCAGACGGTCAAAGATTTCCTCCAGGTTCAGCCACCCAGATTCAGCAGGAATTGGCCTTCTAAAAACTGGTCCTTTCCTAATCCTGAAAGATTTCAAAGGGGTAAAAACAGGTGTGGCCGAGGAAGAGGACAATACAGAGGCTCTTACAGGGGACGACAATGGATTTTGGACATTATAGACCAAGGTTACAGGTTCCACTTTCATACCTTACCAAGAAAACAAGGCATGCCAAACCTACCACAAAACCAGAGGGCAGAGGCTATCAAGCAAATTTCTCTGCTTGCTCAGATCAAAGCAATAGAAAGAGTTCCACAACAAGAACAAGGCCAGGGGTTTTACTCAAGACCAGTGGCGGCTGGTGACTTCAAATCACAGGGGGGCTGCAGGAGACAGCTGAATGGGTGGGGTCAAGGGAAGGGGGTGTGGTCAACCAGAAAGGGGAGGAGCTATGCACAAAACCACAAAAAACTAACTTTAATTAAATACGCTGCCCTGGGTGGCAAACCATCATTATGAAAGTCCAATCAAGACAAAAATAAGTGTAGAAGAATAAAAATATTTCAATGCATTGGCTGCATGACAGCTTACTTAATATCTAGATGGAAACAAAAGGTTGTGAGGCATGAAAAATAAATTACTTTTTAAATACATTACTGGAATGCCAGTCAAAATCAAGTATAAGAAAAACCAGAAGCACTCAACTCAAACCACTTCTTCTTGCACTGCAGTCCTAATTATAATATATTCAGCTTTATTAAAGTACCAAGTAACATGCTGAAAGTAGAAATCTATGTGATGCCCCACTTGTAAAAATGTTTCTTATCCAAAAAAGACCTGCTGCCTGACAACTTGTTTCATGGGGAAAACATGATAAAAGTCAAAAATGAAAAGCAAACAAGAAACAAGCTCAAGATACATTGCTTAAAGGATTACTGTACAGGTTATGGACCACACATGATTGGCATTCTGTTTAGTTTATGGGTAAAGTCTGTAGAGATGACTGGAAGTCTCCAACAAGTGTAATGAGCTTTTTAAAATAATGGAATCCTGTCCTTTAATACCCAAGGCTTATACATTATGTAGTCAAGTATTCTCTGCATGGCAACAACAGAAAGGCTTTCAATGTTGGCAATTCTTTAACAGTATGCTTATTAAAGCTTACTTGCATCTTACGATCTCAGACAAGCTTACCTTATGGTCATTAAAGCATTGCTACTTAAAACACAGAGCAACAGGCACTTTGAGTAATAAGCATAAATCAACAGTACAAAAATATGACAGAAACCAGACCATTCTGCAAAATCAAGGACAGATGAAAAGCCACTGTAGTACTTATGCAGTGTGTCCTCCCCATCCAAGGTAGATACAACTACTCCTTGCCTTGCTTGGACACATCCAGAGTCACTACATGGGGAGTGGGGTGCAACAAGCATGTCACAATTTGAAATCTCTCTGGCTGACTGTGATGGCCCTGACACATTTGTCATACCTCTCAACCTCAAGAGCAAGAAATCTGGACAAAGCCATACACAGAAGTGGGACAAAAGCCCAACAATAAGGACAATTTTAAATATTGCTCTAATAAACTTAGAAAGATAATAGAATAGGTCTTGCATTAGTATGAATTTTCTGAAGGGTATAAAATCTGAAACTCAAATGTCTGTCATTTTCTAACTTCAGTCTTTAGTGATGTCACTAATTTGCCAAAAACACAATTTTATGAAAAATGGACAAAACGTGATGCAAAAATATAAAATAGACACACAATACAGCTGCTACCTGTCAAAGAAGGGACACTTTAATATTAGTACTGCTACCTTGAGCAGCTGACAAAATATAAAAGAATCTACATGCATTTCAAGTAATCTATAACTTTGATTATTACAGTTATTTCTTAATTGTAAACCCTCCATGTTTTCTTCCAAAATTGCTATTTTGGAGGGATTATAAGGGGAAGAGCAACATTTTGAGCCAAAAATTGGGGACAGTTGAGAGGTTGGCTATGCCTAATTCTATAAAGCAATTTATTTGCATGTACCTCTCAACCTGTTAATGCAGTAAATCTGAATAAGGCCAAATATATTGGGGGCACATATAAACAGTACTAAAAATTGCTCTTGTATAAATTGAGACAGTTGATAGAACAGCTCTTACTTTAACATGCATTTTTCTGAAGGTTATGAAGTCTGAAACTTAGAGTGACTTCTGGCAAATCATTTAGGAATTAAAACTACAAATTTTATGAACAAAAATAAGAAGCAAAAATCTATTCATTCTTTGAAAATCTGGACAGTTGGGAGGTATAGTTCAGCTGGGCCTGTCTGAGTTTGCTGCCCTTCCCCCCCTGACAAAATAATGGTTGAGTGGAGCCTCTGCAGCCATTCCAATGAACCATTATACTTGGCTATTTCACTCCATTTACCATAAACACTAATGTGCATACTGCTTTACTTCTATGATGAGTTGGACTTCATTTGAAAGTTTTATTTTGTAGTTTACAGCACAAACACTAAGTCATCTGTTAAACAAAGCAATGCAGTCTCACAATGAAAACTTAGCATTAAAACTTCTCTGCCCTTGAAACTCACATTCATTGAAACAGCATTGAAACCCACATTCAAAGAAAATACATTTTGCCAGTGGCAGATAAAGATTAATTTTGGGCTGTTTTGAATCATAGGCTCCTTGCATATGAAACATACATGTGCTCTTTGATGCACCTTCCTCATTGTACTAAAATTATATTCCTTGTACAATACAGTACACTTGTTACAGGATGTTTTAAATTTGTTTTGAACATTTTTCCAGTAAGCAATGAAACAAACCATATGCACCCATAATGGCAAAACTGCCCATTTGAGAACATTTATCATAAAAGTCTACTCAGACTTCCACAGTCCACCATTATTAGTATATATACACAATTCCACAGTCCACCATTATTAGTAAATATGCACAATTCCACAGTCCACCATTATCAGTAAATATGCACAATTCCACAGTCCACCATTATCAGTAAATATGCACAATTCTACAGTCCACCTTTATCAGTAAATATGCACAATTCTACAGTCCATTATCAGTAAATATGCACAATCTCTGAAGTCAGTCATCTAAATAATTCCACATTAAAGAAATCTGTAACTAATGAAGTGGTTGCTGCTAGCAATCACCTTTATATTTCATGGTTTCATCGAAATATAAAGTGTCTGTTGCCCTCAGGAATAAATTGTCTATATTACATTAAAAAAATGATAAGCTAGTAATAATATTGCAAGAGGAAATGGATGGCAAACTGATAACGAACTCATAGTTAGTATCTTCACCAAGGTGAACATTCTCAGTACGGCAGCATCTACCCCTAGTGGGAGTAGAACCCACAACCTTCTGCATCAAAAGCAAGTACACAGCCTGTTGTGCTATAGTATTAACTTGGCAAAGCACTAAACTTCTATTCCCTGCAGCTCTCAGTTCCTTGTAAAATCTACTCAATACTCAACTGCATCTCAACTGCAGCTCAAGAAAACTGGAAAAAGCCAAAATGTATTGTGGGGGTCAAAAGCCCAAAACAGGGACACATTAAACATTGCTTGTATAATCTTGGAAAGTTGCTAGAATAAAATGTTGTGTTGCCACCATATATTTTACTGCCAAGGTCCCTGAGCAAAAACAGTCAGAGTAACATACCACTACCCACATCAGCTGCTTTGTAAAGAGAGGAAGACTGAAACTTAAATGGCTATCATTTAGTGAATTCAGTTCTCACCATAGCTGTCAACCTCTTAGTACAAAACACCTGGACAAACCCAGTAATGAGGGAATACAGCCCTCAAACATATTCAGTGAATTCAGTTCTTGCCATAGCTGTCAACCTTAGCACAAAAACCTGGGTGAAGCCAATAATGGGGGAATACAGTCCCAAAAATAGGGACAAATTTAAAATATTCATCTTATAAACTTTGAAAATTGCTAAAAAAAAAAAAAAGGTTGTGCTACTATGTATTCTGAAGAACATGAAGTTGGAAATTCAAATGCCGGTCAATTTTACTGCGGACAGAACAAAAAAATTTTCAGCAGAGACGAGGGATTAAAACTGCAGACACATCTTTGTAAAATGGCAGGGCACCAGAGCAAATCCACACAAACACAGGCAGGAGATGCACACTCCACACAGAAGCCACCCCAACCAAGAATCAAACCAGAAAACCTATAGCTGTGAGGCAACAATACTACCACCGCACCATCAATTATGCAAGGAATTAAACATTCAGAAACCTGAAGTCTGAAATTCAAATGCCTGTCAATTTTACTGCGGACAGAACAAAAACAATTTTCAGCAGAGACGTAGGGATTAATACTGCAGACACGTCTTTGTAAAATGGCAGGGCACCAGAGCAAATCCACACAAATACAGGGAGGAGATGCAGACAGAAGCCACCCCAACCAAGAATCAAACCAGAAAACCTATAGCTGTGAGGCAACAATACTATCACTGCACCATCAATTATGCAAGGAATTAAACATTCAGAAACCTGAAGTCTGAAATTCAAATGCCTGTCAATTTTACTGCGGACAGAACAAAAACAATTTTCAGCAGAGACGCAGGGATTAAAACTGCAGACACATCTTTGTAAAATGGCAGGGCACCAGAGCAAATCCACACAAACACAGGCAGGAGATGCAGACTCCAAACAGAAGCCACCCCAACCAAGAATCAAACCAGAAAACCTATAGCTGTGAGGCAACAATACTACCACCGCAACCGCACCATCAATTATGCAAGGAATTAAACATTCAGAAACCTGAAGTCTGAAATTCAAATGCCTGTCAATTTTACTGTGGACAGAACAAAACCAATTTTCAGCAGGGATTAAAACTGCAGACACGTCTTTGTAAAATGGCAGGGCACCAGAGCAAATCCACACAAACACATGGAGGAGATGCAGACTCCACACAGAAGCCACCCCAACCAAGAATCAAACCAGAAAACCTATAGCTGTGAGGCAACAATATGCAAGGAATTAAAAATTCAGAAACCCTTAAGTCTGAAATTCAAATGCCTGTCAATTTTATTTAACATTTTTTAATCAGGACAGTCTGACTTGGAACAAATAAACAATTTTCAGCAGAGGCCCAGGAAGAAATAATGCAGACATGTCTTTGTAACATGGGAGGACACAAAAGCAAACCCACACAAACACAGGGAGAAGATACAGACCCCACAAAGAAGGAACCCCAGCCAAGAATCAAACCCAAGAACCTGCAGCTGGGAGGCAACAATGCTACCACTACACCATCAAATATCAAGCATTGCAACATTTACAAACCACAGATATTATGAGGGAACAGATCAGATCGAATACGAGGCAAAAATCTGAAATTTTATTACAAATGGTGGTGGGTAGGGAACTCAAGTCTTTAACACCTGCATACAGGGTACAGGGTTCAAGCCTGAGGCATTCCCTACCACACCACCATAAGCACCCGCGCAATACTGAAAGACCCGAGAGATCTGCTCCTGCCCGACGAGATCCTAATGCTCCTTCCCGAGATCCCTAATGCTCTGTCCCGAGTCCCTGCTGCTGCTCTTGCAGTCCGGACGCGTCCCATAATCCTGGCAAGTCTGTGCACTGTAAAAGTGCACAGACGTCTCCTTGTGTCCCCCTATGGGGACGGCCGGACTGCCTTGAGCATGCGCATAGACCGACAGTAGTCGGGACTCTGTCTATGCGCATGCGCGAAGTCCGCGAAATTTCGAAAATTATTTTTTTTTTATTTTTCATTTTTCTTTCTCATTTTCTTTCTCTTTTTTATTTTTGAGGGGGCTGCAGTCCGGCAGCCCTATGCCACGAGCCACCCCTGCTCAAGACTGTTCCTTGTTCCAAGAAAAGAAACTCAATGGAGACCAATACTGGATTTGTCCGCATTAAACACTTTTCTCATAGTACCAAAGTTCAAAATGCTGACTCTACAGCAACTCCTTCCCATGCTGGGCAAGGGGTCTTGGCTGATTACTCTGGACCTCAAGGAGGCATACCTGCATGTCCCTATCAGACACAGCTGCAGAAGATACCTCAGATTTCTTGCAGGGCCAGAGCATTATCAATTCTCAGCATTGCCATTTGGCTTATCTACTGCACCCAGAGTATTTACAAAATGCCTGGCTTCAGTAATTGCTCATTGCAGGCTCCAGGGGATCCAAATTTACCCATACCTGGACGACTGCCTAATACAAGCGGACGACAAATTGATTTTGACAAAAAACTTGAACTATGTCATACAGTTGCTACAGGCTCTGGGATACACAGTCAACTTCCAAAAGTCAAGACTTCAGCCATCCCAGCAAATAACCTTCTTAGGAGACAATCTAGACACAGCCTCTCAAATGGCTTACCTGACAGAAGACAAGCAAGAGAAATTAACTCATTATTTCAAAGGTTTGGCAAAACTCACCCAGATGACTGCAAGGGGATTCCTACAGGCCCTGGGTTACATGGCATCCTGCATTCTCCTGGTTCCATTAGCAAGACTACACATGAGAAAGCTTCAATGGTACCTAAAAGCCTATGGTCTCAGCACAGCAACAACCTAGAGACAACCATACCGCTCATTCCATGCCTACAAAAGGAATTCCTATGGTGGGCCTCGGTAAGCCAGGCAAACACAGGTATGTCATTCAAAAAACCTCAGATAACACAGACCATGACCACAGACGCCTCAGACCTTGGATGGGGGGCGCACATGGAGGGCAGATGTATACAAGGACAATGGTCTCCAAAGGAAACACATCTGCATATAAACCAAAAGGAAATGCTGGCAGTAATGCATGCCATCGAGGCCTTTCGACAACAACTTCAGCAAGGCCATCTACTGATACGGACAGACATCACCACTGTGATGTGGTACATAAACAAGCAAGGGGGCACCCATTCCTACCCCCTTTGCAGACTGACAATGAATCTTTGGGAAAAATCACTGAACCTAAACATACAGTTGCAATCCCAGTTTGTTCCAGGCAAAGACAATGTGCTGGCGGACAGCCTAAGCAGGAATTTCATAGATCCACACGAGTGGAGGTTACTTCCGAAAATCATCACACAACTCACCTCGACATGGGGCAGGCCAGAAGTAGACCTATTTGCCTCCCACCTCAACCATCATCTACAAAAATTCTGTTCAAGGACATACCATCCACAAGCTTGGAAAATAGATGCTCTTTCATTCAACTGGAACTTTCTAAAAATCTGTGCATTCCCACCTCTGCCACTGATGACCACAGTATTACTAAAGATCAAAGCAGAGAGGCCCAAGGGGATTCTAATAGCTCTAGACTGGCCAAGACAACACTGGTACCCACTACTACGGAGCATATGTCACAACAAAAAGTGGGCCCTTCCCCAATGGCCCCTACTTTTGACTCAACACAACTTCAAAACAGTGTATCCAAACCTTCAGACACTGCAGCTAACAGCCTGGGAGATCCCATGAATAACCTCAATCTATCTCTCTCCAAGGAAGTTCAGCGGATATTAACAGAAGCTCGAAGACCATCCACCAGAAAGGTTTACTTAGCAAAATGGAAGAGATTCAGCATTTGGAATATCAGCAAGGGACATGATGCATCATTATTGAATATCCCACTCATCCTGGAATATTTGGCAGATATGCTACAGAATGGACTCTCATATTCTTCCATAAAGATACATGCTTCAGCTATCTCAGCTAGATATAACACTGATCTAACTGTGTTTTCACATCCCTTGTTAAGGCAATTCCTCAGGGGAATCAAGAACATTAAGCCACCAAGAAAGGCTCCAGTGCCAGCTTGGGACCTCAACTTTGTCCTAGAAAAACTGACTCTACCTCCCTTTGAGCCAGCAGCTTCAGTGGACTTACAATTTTTATCATGGAAGACAGCTTTCCTGTTGGCAATTACCTCAGCAAGAAGGGTTTCGGAACTACAGGCCCTAATGGCAACACCACCATTCATAACCTTTCACAGAGACAGGGTCTCCTTACGAACCAACCCTACTTTTATGCCAAAGGTGGTATCTAGGGTTTCTTTAAATCAAGCTATTCACCTGCCTACTTTCTTCCCCAATCCTGAGAGCAAAGGGGAAAGACTGTTGCATACCTTGGACATTCACAGACAACTTCCCTACTACCTGGACAGAACCAAGACCAGTAGGAAGTCTGATCAGCTTTTTGTAGCTTACGCCCCTGGAGTACAAGGAAAAGCAATTTCCAAACAGACTATTTCAAAATGGATTGGACATTGCATCAGATTTTGTTATTCCTTCCATGGGAAGAATGTTCCAGCCAATGTCAGACCACACTCCACCAGAGCTACAGCCACCTCTACAGCATTCTTAAGAGGGGTGCCTACAAAAGACATTCTAGAAGCTGCTACATGGAGCTCCGTGCATACATTCTCCAAACACTACAATCTCCCTTTATATTCCAGATCCAGAACAGGCTTTGCTTCGGCAGTCCTGCAGGGTTTGATTGCCCACACCATCTCTTTCCTAGAGCATTCCTCCTCCCCCAGCTAAGCTATGGTATTCAACCCATATGTTATGACTGCAGTTGCATTCTTGAAGGACATAGTACAGTTTTGTACCTACCATAAATGTAGATGTCCAATAGATATGCAACTGCAGTCGGATTTTCCCTCCCTCCATACCCCTCTATGCCTTGGGTCCACTCCTATCCCTGTTTCTCTTAGCTGGGGATATCTGTTATGGTGTATCTGTTTATTGCTTACTTGTCTGGAATCCTGTTTTTGTCTTCCAATTTGATTACAGCCTTCCTTGGAGGGCACCTGGCATCTGGGGCAAGAAACACTGAAGAAAATGGCGTCGGCTGATGCTTATGTACTCCAGCCGCTCTGACGTCGGAGAGAAATGCGACATCAGCCGACGTCGGACCCAGACTTTGGAATCCGGCTGACCGAGGGCTGCCTGAGGCAGGACAACCCATATGTTATGACTGCAGTTGCATATCTATCGGACATCTACATTTATGGTAGGTACAAAACTGTACTTTTTGTGTTTTTATCACTTTTTCGGTAATTCAAATCTTCGGCGATATGATCTCGGCCATATCGGTTTCGGAGATTTGAACAGTCAGAGAAGTGATAGTGAACCATGTATGTGTGTGTGTGTGTGTGTGTGTGTGTGTGTGTGTGTGTGTGTGTGTGTGTGTGTGTGTGTGTATATAGATATATATATATATATAGATATATATATATATATATATATATATATATATATATAGATATATATATATATATATATATATATATATATATATATATATATATATATATATACATAAATATATATATATACATATATATATATATATATATACATACACATACATACACACACACATACATATATAAAATGTGTCTATGTATAATGTGAGGATACTGGATATTGTCTGTCCTAGCATGGCTGGCTGAGGTTTTGTAAATAGCCAGCATGGCTGGCTATGATTTTGTAGATAGGTTTGTTTTTTTTTATTATTACTTTGATTTATGTAAGATGTTTAAATCAAACAATGTTTTTTTTCTGGCTGATCAAATGTACATGTTTTTTAAAAAAAAATTCTGAATGTAGAATATACCAGTCAGCTGACCTAGATGTGATGTCATCATGTGCCGGAGCTGAAAGGAATAGAATCTCCACAGCAGGTATTTTGCTTACTTCTAAAAAGTCTGATCTGAAAGGGTATAACTCTCAACAACTTTCTGTGACTTTAAAAATTGTGCTATAAAACAGGTTCTGAGTTAAAGTTTAGAAGTTGTAGTAGTTGTTTTCCACATCAATGGTTATCACTCAGTTTGTTTTCCAGTGCTGTTCAGCAATAATATTAGGAGTTGATGTTCATCGTGTTACCCTGCTGCAGTCATCACACTTGGGTTATCCTGCCGTCAGGCAGTCCCGCAGTCAGCCCAAATTCCAAAGTATTGGTCCAGCATCGGTTGCTGTCGCTTCTTCCCTGATGTCAGTGCGCCAGGGGTATATAAGAGGCATCTGACGCCATTTTCTTCAGTCTTTCTTGCCGCGCGGTGCCTGTAGCAGAAGCAGTTCGCAATTGCCGGTCGGCCGACACCTGAGATTTTCGATTCAAATTTCAGTCCAAAATCTTCAATAAAGCTAAGTACCCCGTTGGGGAACCTTTTTTTGCCTCAGTCCGATGTCAGAAAAAGTTAACAATTGCATTTCTTGTGGGAAGCAAATACCTCCTAAGGACTTCCATTCCTATTGTATTCCTTGCCTAGGCCCAGACCACAACGTCACAGGTTGTCGGTTTTGTGCTAGGTTTAATAAACGTACTATCAAACACCGTTTTGACTTCGCACGACATTACTTTGGTAGGAAATTTAATTATATCATGCCATCGGAGCAGCCGACGACCGGCATGCATAAAAAATGCAAGGATAAGTACAGGCAGCCTAGGAACAAGCCAGACTCCAAGGCCTCTGCTGGGCCTGTCGCCTGTTCTCCGGTTTTCAGTGAGGCACCTACGCGGCCCCTGACTACCGCTGAACTGGAACCCCAGACAGCTGCGGATTCTCAAGTGGAGTCTACTAGGCTGACGCAGCCATCTTCATTAGGCCCTTCCGACACTGGAGCAGAAATAGACCCCATTGCAGTGGAAACACCTTCGGTTGCAGAAGGTGTCTTCAGACAGACTACACTCACCATTAAATCTTATGCTAAGCTTAAAACTCCTTTAAAACCGAAGAAGACTGTACATCAGTCTACAGTTCAAGGCCCCATGCCTAAGAAACAGATGCTTAAGGTGGCTGAAGATTTAATTACCCTAATCAGGGGTTCCCATCCCCCTCCTGATAAAAGACCAAGACAAGTGGAGGATTATGCTTCCTCTGACCAGATTTCAATTTCCTCAGACTCTTCTGAGGAACAGGATTACACTTTTCCTCCTTATGAAGACTCTGATGCTGAAGACTCTATTCCCTCAGCATCCCCCCCCTGAAGATTACTCCTTTGGGGAAACTTTACATATCATGAGGGAACATTTCCACTGGGAAGGCCAGGACTACTCTGATTCTAAGAAAAGGCTCAGAGAGTTCCTTTTACTACCCCAGCACAGACCACTGGCTATCCCTCCAGTTTTAGATATTGTGGATGATGTTTACTTGGAGTCTAGTTTAAATCCAGACTCTCTACCTCCTACTCCAGCCAAACCAGACAGATACTACAGAGTACCTGACTCTCACAAATTCCTTTATAAAAGCCCTGTGGCTGACCCAGAAACTATTTCCCAGGGTCCTAAGGGAGCCAAAGCTTCTATGGCTAAAAATCCTGTGCCCTCTGAAAGCGATTCCAGAGCCCTAGATAGATGGGGAAAGAAAATATACACCTCAGCAACTCTGGCTATGAGAGCATTAAATTGTCAGTTTCACATGCTGAAATATCAGCAATTCCTAATATCTCAATTAAAACAAAAAATGAGCACACATTCTGAACAGTCCGAGTTCAAGGAAATGCAGGATCTGTTGCATGCAGCTGAACAGGTGGGCAAACATACTTTACAATGTGGATTTGATTCATTGGAAGCTTCCTGTAGAGCAGCTGTTACTGGCTCTGTCATACGTAGACATGCTTGGTTAAAAGAACAAACCCTTCCTGATCATGTTAAAGCAAAATTATTTGATGCACCTTTACAGCAGGACGTATTTGGTGTCAAAGCAGAAGAGGTTTTAAAGAAAATGGAGGATAAGGCAAAATCTATTCAGACGGTCAAGGGTTTTTTGCAGGTACAACCCCCTCGTTTCAGCAGAAATTGGCCTACCAAAAAATGGTCCTTTCCAGCATCTGACAGATCACAGAGAGGCAAATTCAGACGCCCAAGGGGCAGAGGTCAGTCACAAGGCCCTTACAAACCTCGCCAATGGGGTACTGCTATCCAGAAAGGAGGAGAAGACAGGCCCCAGGCTAGCAGAAGATGAACACGACTCAATCCTCAAACTACCAAGCAAATCTCTCCTGACAGCTCCCTTGGGAGGAAAATTAGCATTTGTTGCAGACAACTGGCACATCATCACAAAAGACAAATGGGTCCTAAACATTGTCTCTCAAGGATACAGATTCCACTTTCATATCTTACCAAGGATAAAGGGAATGCTAAACCTGCCACCAAATCAATGGGCAGAGGCAGAAAAACAAATTACAGCTCTCATCGACATGAGAGCCGTTCAACAGGTACCTACTCAGGAGCAAGGACAAGGTTTTTACACAAGACTCTTTCTAGTTCCAAGAAAGGACAAAGCATGGATGCCCATTCTAGAGCTTTCAATTCTGAACACCTATCTGCAAGTACCAAAATTCAAGATGCTAACACTACAGCAGCTTCTTCCCATGCTGGGCAAGAATGCTTGGCTAGTAACATTGGACCTCAAGGAGGCTTACCTGCATGTCCCTATCAAACAAAATTGCAGAAGATAATGCCGCTTCATTGCAGGTTCAATGCATTATCAATTCTCTGCACTGCCCTTTGGCTTATCTACTGCGCCCAGGGTCTTCACAAAATGCCTGGCACCAGTAATTGCATACTGCAGACAAAGAGGAATTCAAATATACCGATACTTGGACGACTGCCTTATTCAAGCAGAAAACAAGGACATTCTTTTAAAGCATCTAGCATTTGTCAAACAGCTTCTAAGTTGTCTAGGGTACACAGTAAACGAAAAGAAATCAAAACTAGTGCCCTCACAAAACATAATATTCCTGGGTGCCAGCTTGAATACAGCGGCCCAAATGGCTTATCTCACGCCAGATAAGCAACAACAACTGACACAATACTTCAGAATAATGGCAACAAAGACCCAACTCTCTGCAAAAATAATTCTGCAGGCCTTGGGATTCATGGCATCTTGCATACTACTAATACCATTTGCAAAACTGCATATGAGGCAATTACAATGGTACCTGAAAAGTGTATGGACTCAGTACAGCCACAGCTTGGAAACAATGATACCACTCATTCCCTGCCTTCAACAGGAGTTTCTGTGGTGGGCACAGGCATGTCACCTCAACAAGGGTCAGCCTTTCACCTTACCCACAGCCAGGCAAACTATGACAATAGATGCATCGGACTATGCCTGGGGAGCACACATGGCAGGACAGTGCATTCGGGGCAAATGGACTACAGATCAGAGGCATCTGCACATCAATCAAAAAGAAATGCTAGCAGTACAGAATGCCCTAACAGCTTTCAAGGACCTCTTACACTCAGGACAACTAATAATAAAGATGGACAATACCACAGTAATGTGGTTCGTAAACAAGCAAGGGGGCACACATTCCTACCCTCTATGCAGGCAAGCAAATGACCTTGTGGAACACTGCACTGTCTTACCAGGTTCAAGTACAAGCACAATTCCTGCCAGGAAAGAAAAACACATTGGCAGACGACCTAAGCAGAAACATCATGGATCCACACGAGTGGAAACTAGATCCACAAGTATTTGCAAGGATAGCTCAAAAATGGGGACGCCCAGACATAGATCTGTTTGCAAGCCCCCAAAACTACCAACTTCAAAAATTTTGCACAAGGACATTCCATCCACAAGCTTGGAAAGTGGACACCCTCTCATTCAGTTGGAAAACATTAACCATGCATGCCTTTCCTCCACTGCCTCTTCTAGCAAAAGTACTGCTGAAAATCATATCAGAGAGGCCACAAATGATACTCATTGCACCAGACTGGCCACGCCAGCATTGGTATCCAATTCTAAGGAACATGCCCATGGCCCACCGTGGATTTTACCACAAATTCCTCACCTGCTCACCCAGCGAGACAATCAGATTCTACACAGCCAGCTCAAGACTTTACACCTGGCTGCATGGCAAATTACCTAAACAACCAGCCAACACCTCTATCTAAAGTTGTTATGGATGTCATTCTGGAGGCCAGGAGGCCCAGCACTAGGAAAACCTATTCAGACAAATAGAAAAGATTTTGCGCCTGGAACCAGGCTAAAGACCAAAATCCCCTTGATCCAAACATTCCTCAGATTCTACAATATTTAACTGAGATGTTGCACAAAAGACTTTCCTTTTCATCTATTAAGATCCACGCCTCAGCAATTTCAGCTCATTACAACACGGACCCTCCTTTATTCTCACATCCACTCCTAATCCGGTACCTCAGAGGGGCTAAGAATATAAGACCACCAAGGAGAGCACCAACACCTACTTGGGATCTTAACTTTTTTCTGGAAAAGCTTACACTGCCACCCTTTGAACCAGCCTTTTCAACTAATTTAAAATTTCTGTCATGGAAAACTGCCCTGCTACTAGCAATAACCTCAGCTAGAAGAGTCTCAGAGCTACAGGCACTAATGGCAGTGGAGCCTTTCCTCATTTTTCATCAAGACAGAGTCTCTCTATGAACTAACCCTTCCTTTATGCCAAAGGTGGTATCCAGTGTGGCCCTAAACCAAACCATTCATTTGCCTACTTTTTTCCCAAATCCCCAGAACAAAGGAGAAAGACTTCTACACTCTTTGGACATTCATAGGCAATTACGTTACTACTTGGACAAAACTAAGACTTTCAGAAAATCTGACCAGCTCTTTGTAGCCTATGCTACAGGATCACAAGGAAAAGCCATCTCAAAACAGACCATTTCTAAATGGATAGGGCATTGCATACGTTTCTGCTACACGCATCATGGGAAACCTGTACCTGCTAACATTAGGTCCCACTCCACCAGGGCTACAGCTACATCTACATCAGCAGCCTTTCTCAGGGGAGTGCCAACCAAGGATATTCTGGAAGCTGCAACTTGGAGTTCAGTGCACACCTTCACCAAACAGTTTCACTTGCCTCTATATTCTAAGGCTAGAGCTGGTTTTGCCACTGCAGTTCTGCAGGGCCTACTAGCTTCTTCTAACTCAGTTTAACTCCACCTCCCATCCTTAGCTTTGGGATTCAACCCGAGTGTGATGACTGCAGCAAGGTAACACAATGAACATAGTACAGTTTTGTACATACCATAAATGTAGATGTTCGAGTGTTCACCCTGCTGCGGTCCAGGTTACCCTCCCTCCATCCCCTCTGAACTAGCTGAACTTATCTATACCACTCTATCCTGTACAACCTCTGTGGTGTATTTGCTTGTGCCTAAAGGTATTGTTTTATTTTTGTCTAGCTATACATATATATTTTGCCTACCTGTTGGGGGCACCTGACATCTGGGGCAAGAAAAACTGAAGAAAATGGTATCGGATGCCTCTTGTATACCCCTGGTGCACTGACGTCAGGGAAGAAGCGACAGCAACCGATGCCAGACCAAGACATTGGAATTCGGGCCGACTGCAGGACCGCCTGACGGCAGGATAACCCAAGTGTGATGACTGCAGCAGGGTGAACACTCCAACATCTACATTTATGGTAGGTACAAAACTGTACTTTATTCCTGTTGCTGAGAACCAAACAGCAGCCTCAAGTGCGATTTTACTTCTGCAAGGCAAAATAAGAATTTGAGTATCATCCTGCTTTGCTGAGTTAATTAGATTAGACAGGGACAGTTAATCTGTAGACTTTTGGGGAACTACAGTTAAGAGTTTTTCTACAATCAATGTAAAACCTCTCCTACAATGTTATTTTCAAAAAGTGTGTTGAAACTCTGTGTTTTTTGGAAGCAGTTATTCAGTGTACATGTGTTTTTAAATACTTTTATTAAATATTTTACTACCTTTTTGTTGTGGCTGGTAATTATTTTTCATAACCCAAGAGTGTTTATACTTGTTATGGTAACACTTGGGGCACTCCAAAAAAAACCTTACTGCTTGGATTGCACACTACCATTTATATCAATATTTATTTTACCAAAAATAATTGAACACTCCTTTTTGAAGTGTATTGTGGTATTTGACTGGTGGCAAGCCTTTACCTTTTAATTTGAAAAATAGGACATAGGTAAATCTGTGCCAGTTTTTCCCAAGAGTGTATGTATGTGTGAATATCAAATATTTGAGAGAGTATGTCAAATATCTAGAACTGGGACACAATATGCTGCAGTAGTTAGGGTGAAGACTCATTTCGGGACTTGGAGTGAAGCATATAGTCCAGTTTAGGTTTGGAGCCGGTTCCTGGTGTACTCTTAGGGTAAATTCTGTAGGTCTATTCCTGCTTTTAGTGACTCTTCCTTATTGGAGACAGTGGTGAGGATTGAGGCTTCTTAGTTACTGCCCTGGGTTAAAGTGGGGTCATCACATTTGGTGGCAGAGGTGGGATTTTATTTCCGCTTTAGTAGCCTGTGGGTGGTTGTCACTGAGGTGTGCTCTCAACAGCCACAAGATAAACACAGAGTTTCATTTCACAACAGTTAATTTCTTTTAGTCAGTGACAGCAGGCAAAGATGCCAGTAGAGGATTATAGCAAGCTGACCGGGAATCAGTTGGCCAAGGTGTGCGAAGCCAAAGGACTGGTGCATGTTAACTTGACTAAGGAAGCAATGATCTCAGCCTTAGTCTCAGCTGCAGAGCAGACTAGCATCTTGGAGGATATCCAGTTTGGTGTTGAGGATAACCTTCCGAGACAAGACAATGTACTTTTTCTTCAGAGAACTTAAAAATTCATTTGGAGTTAAGGAGACTCAAACTGGAAGCTGAGGAGAGATAGAAACAATGTCAACATGAACTAGATGTTGGAGAGAGACCCTCAATATGAACTACGATGTTTGGAGATGGAAGTTGAAGAAAATGAGAGACAGAGACATCATGAAAAGGAGCTTCTAACTCTTTGACAAGGTCATGAAAGTAATGGGGAAAGGAGTGACCAAACCCCAAAAGCCATAAAGGTCAGTAAACCTTTTCTTCAGTACAGGAAGGGTGATGATTTGATAGTTTTGTTTTATATATTTGAGAGGGTATGTAAACAATATAATGTTGACCAAAGGCTCTGGGTACAGTTCCTGTCCCCCTTGCTCCATGGTAGAGATGTTAATGCATTTGCTAAACTGTCTGATACTGATTGGTTGAGTTATGACCATGTCAACCAATCTTTATTGGATTGATTTAGATTAACTCCTGAAATGTATAGAAAAAAGTTTTGTGAACATAGACATAAGGCAGTTCACAGGTGGGTGAATGGGTGTCAGAACTGTCAGGTCACCACTTCTGACGGACTGGCAGACCTTTTGGTGAGGGAACAAGCTCTCCGTACTTTATCTGAGGACATGAGGATCTGGTTGGCAAACCGAAGGTGTAACTCTGCTAATGAGTTGGGGAGAAAAGGGGATCTCTACTTGGAAAGTAGGACACCACTGTTTAAGAAAGGGATACCCAGTGCTGCACATGGACATAAAGAAACCCATGGGGGCAGAGTAAACCACTCCAAAAGAGTTCACCAGTAACAGGGGAAGCTACTAGTTCAAGCACACAATCAGGATCAGGGATTAGGTGTTTCAAATGTAATCAGAAGGGCCATGTAGCATACAAATGTCAGTTGAAGCAAGGGGAGAAGTAAATTTGAGGTAGCCAGCAAATGGGAATGACAGAATGCCAGTGATATGTTGTCTGGAAATAGAGGTGCCAAATTATCACCAAAATTTGTACCTTAGTAGATGGAATACAGGCCACTGCTAAGAGAGTCACACCTTCTGATATAACTATTGTGAGGGCTGCAGTGGTTAAGGAGGAGCAGTACTTGTTTGGGTAGTCCACACCATTCAGAGCTTTTGGTGGGACCCCATTCCAAATACATTTGGCCAGGGTTCATCTTGACTGGGAGGGTGGACAAGGAGCAAGCAGGTTGGTGTGTTTGAGGATATTCCAGCAGATGCCTTAATAGGGAATGATTTTGATAGTGCTGTACCTTGTGTGCATGCAGTGACATGCAGTCAGGCTTGGAGACAGACACGTAAGTCTGGTAGCCTGGGGGGAGATCAGGACAGATCCTGTGCCTGAAGCTAGTGCTGGTGTTGTGGTTACTTCAGGGTGGGAGTTACCTTGCAGCAGTGAGCCTGACGGTGAACCACAGCTGCTGGTAGGTTCTGGTGTAACCATGGGGCATGGTGACTGCAAGGACTGAGGTGAGTAGTGGTATCCAGGCTGACAGTGAGGCACCACTGACAGAGGATACTAGCTTCCTGTGGAAGGGGAGCTAGGAGGGGTCACAAAAGTAGAGTTGAGACAGGAAGAGCTTGCAAGTCCATACCTTATGAGTCTTGAGGGGGAGGTAGCCAAGGAAGTACCTGATGCTCAAGAAAAAGGGGAGTCTGTATGCTGGAATGGAGAGTGGACCCCTGAGGGAGGGCTAGAGGGTGCGGTAATACAGCAGTTGGTAGAGCTAAGAGCTTACCATCTGACACCTCTAGCCATAGCTCCTGACATTCCTTTTTTTCAATAACAAAGGGGTACTGTACAGAGAGTGGACCCCTGAGGGAGAGCTAGAGGGTGAGGCAATATGTTAGTTGGTAGTACCCAGAGCTTACTGTCTGGCACCTTTAGCCATAGCCCATCACATTCCTTTTGCAGGTCATATGGACATAAAGCATACCAGGAGACGCATTATGCAGAATTTTTATTGGCCTGGGACTACAAAAGATGTAACAGGGTACTGCAGGAACCTGTAAGCAATGCCAAAAGATGGTCAGGAGGCAGGGACATAAGTTGTACCATGTTAACATAATGAAGTCTTATCACGATAGGGAGGGCCTGGTGGTGAGTATTCACAGTGGATGGCACAAGGAGTCCGAGGGGGATCAGGTGACTGACCTTCTCAGTGAGGCTCAGACTGACACTTCTTTGGGGAGAGGTAGCAGTATCTCAGTGGCTATCCCCTATTCAGGTTAAAGAAATACGAGCTGTGTTACAGGAATTTGGGAACATGTTCACCGAAAAACTTGGGTGTACTCATCTAGTGCAGCACTATGTGGAAACAGGTCCCCAGAATCCTTTCAAGCAAACTCTTTATAGGGTGCCGAAGCAAGTCTAACATACTTTGAAGGAGGAGGTAACGGAGGTGTTGGAGCTGGGGGTAATCCAGGAATCCAGTACTCCTTGGGCTTCCCCAGTAGTATTGATACCAAAGAAAGATGGTAGTATAAGATTCTGTGTAGAATACAGAAAGTTAAACAGCTGTACAGAGTCAGATGCATACCCTTTGGCAGATGAAGCTTTCGAACAGATGGGTGGGGCTAAGTATCTGACCACTATTGATCTGACCAAGGGATACTGGCAGGTGGCCTTGACTCCCATTGCTAGAGAGAGGCCAGCTTTTGTAACACCTTTTGGATTATATGAGTTTATAGGGATGCCCTTTGAGACGAAGAATGCCCCAGCAACCTTCCAGAGTTTAGTAGATTATATCTCAGTAGGAGCAGGAGATTATGCTCTGGCTTATGTGGACAATGTTGCCATTTACAGTCATTCCCGGAAAAAACACCTTCAGCATGTTAGGGGTCTTAGATTAAAAAAGGCAAGGTTGACCATTAAGCCTAGTAAGGCCAGAACCTGCCAAAGTGAAAGCTGTTTAGGCATGGCCTCTCCCTGTTACCAAAAAGCAGGTGAGATCTTTCCTAGGGACAGCAGGATACTATGCCCAGCTATAGTACAATAGCTGCATCCCTTGCTGATCTAACAAGGAAAAACAAGCCGGATAAACTAGTGTGGGCCACAGATTATGAGCAGACATTCCAGAAGCTTAAAGGCTTTGGGAGGACCCCCTGCATTAGCCAGTCCAGATTTCAGCACTGCCAATCCAGAAGGATTCTCAAGATATGGTATTGGTTGATGCATTTTCAGTGAGCCACAGTTTTTTCAAGAGACTATTTTTTGGGGTCACTTGAAAATTTAGCTCGAGTCTTAAAAGGAAGGAGAAATGTGAGGATACTGGATATTGTTGTCTGTACTAGCTTGGCTGGCTGAGGTTTTGTAAATACTTGTAAAGGGTTATAAATTGCCCTGTGTTGTAAAATAAATAAAAATTGTGGGTATAGGGGGGCTTGCCCTCTCCCCCGCATAAAACAAACAAAAAAAAAAACGGAAACGTTTTTTAAAATTTTTTAAGCACATTCAACTGCTTAGGCAGTTTGAGGAATTATGTTAATGTGTATGGTTAAGACGTGGCATCCATAATGCCTCCATATTTTTTGTGTGTATCCATCTATCATCTTTCTCTCTGTGCGTGTATGTGTGTGTGTGTGTGTGTGTATATGTATATATATATATATATATATATATATATATATATATATATATATATATATATATATATATATGTATATACACATATATATATATATATATATATATACATATATATATATATATATATATATATATATATATATATATATATATATATATATATATATATATATATATATATATATATATATATATATATATATATATATATATATATATATATATATATATATATATATATATATATATATATATATATATTATGTGTGTGTGTGTGTGTGTGTATGTATATATATATATATATATATATATATATATATATATATATATATATATAAAATATGTATTATGTATATACAGGAAATTCTCTGTTAACTGGCACCCATGGGGATTGGTAGATGTAGTTTCGGGTTTCTTGAGAGTTACAATTAAAAATAGGCCTGACTAGTACTGTACCCTATACTATTTGTTTGGTTTAACTTGTTCTTAGGTTGGGGAGAGAGGGAATTTATTCCTGTTTTCCTTTTTAAATCTCTAAAACTGTAAAAATGTAAGATATGTTTCTGCGGGGGCAGGCAAAGTGCAGCATATGAAAATTGTACTGCATTTCTCTGATTTTTTTTTTTTTTTTTTCTGGTTGCTTGAGATCTGATTAACTGAGAGTTTACTGTATACATATATATATATATATATATATATATATATATGTATATATATATATATACGATACATGTATGTGTTTATATAGATAGATATATAGTTCCATGTGAGGTGATGGACTTTCAGTTTCATTGAATTTGAACAGTGGCTGTGAAGGTGGTCAACTGCTGTGCTTGGCAGATGTCATGGTCAACGTATGTTTTTGCTGAAGATAGTAGGGTTATTTTTACAGGCAAGTGTGATTTCTTTTGTTTATGCCAAAACTCTCATGTATACAGAAACTTTGACATTAGGGTTTGGCTGTATGTGAGTGTGCGTGGTTGTGTGCAGGTTATGGAATTATGTAAGGGGATAGATTTAGTGTTGTATTTGTGGGGTAGTTTGTGTTGTGTGTATTTGAGCCTGTCTTATGTAGTGGTAGTGTTACAGGAAGGTGTTTTCAGGTTACATGCAAGGTTAACGTTGGGTAGAAGCTCCCCAGCCCACCTTACTGATACCTGCTAAACTTAACCCTACATCTTACCTTAACTCTTTCCATCACATTATCACTGTTCAGGAAATTTGGTTTCATTACATTTTGTTTCTTATTAGATCACAAAAGGAAGGTGTTTTCCTTTTGCAAACTGTTTAATTTTTGGTATGCTTGATTTTCATTAAGTCTGACTTTCAAAATGCAGCCATTCATCAGCATTGCGTCAAAGTTTTTGTATTTCATTGAGTTACCTGCAACTCATACATTTATAATTTGGTGTAAAATAATTCCCTTTTTTAATGTTTTGTACATATTTAAAAATGCTACACACCCACACCAGTAGATCAAGAAGCACACCCACGCAGTCCATTGTCACACATGCCCAGAAATTCACATACCCTGACACAGACAGACATGTTCATATACACAAGTACAAACAGATGCAGAGTAGCGCACGCACGGATGTGCCTACCAGTTACAGCCTCCTGGCTGTGTGTGCTTCAAATGACTCGTTGTGATCAAATATGTAAATACATAAATAATAGCCTTTTTAATTTATCATTTATCCAACTGCTGTCGGGGCACACACTGCAAACTATTAAATCTCTCCTTTGTAGACGCACATGGATGTCACCACTTTAACTGTGTACAGCTTAGATGCCTAATCGCCATTAAATGAATGAACTAATACATGTATAATAAACACAGTAATTTCAGCTTGTTGCCTTCAAACTTATACTTTGCAACCCATTACTAGATGCATATGAACATGCCAAAACATGCACGTGCATAACACACACACATTCTTTTAGCTACTACTGCTGGAGTTAGCATTTTGTTCTATTTTTTGTTTCCTCTCCTTGCTGGCTGTGGCTTTTTAAGAGCCAAGGGTAGTGAGCAGAAAAGAAATGATGGCTTAAAATTTCAGTCATGGCACACTGATTTTTATGCTGTAATAGGTGTAGTAGTATGTTTCTGGGCTCTCTTTGTACTTCAACCCATTGGGGATTAACAGGCACCCATTCAGGTTTGCTGAGTTTACATATCCATTTTGTAATGCAGTATACTGCTTTTGCAAGAAAAAAATGGTCACTGAATTTATTTTACCTATGGTAGCACTATGTAATTGACTACTGAGGTGAACATACAAAAATGAGTGTCATCGTCATAGGTCAGTAAAGTATGTACTGTAGCATAAAAAATTGCATTGGAAAGGTTTAAATAAAATGCTTTTTCTTGCAGTTGACATGTTATGTAAAAGAAAATGAGTACCTCTGCAGTATATTTACAGATTTAACAACTAGTGAAGGAACAACAGTATCTGGGGTTCTGGTTCCATCCTTAACTTCCAGAAGTGGCGTAGATTACTTAGAAAATTCTTACAAGTGGGCTAAGTCCTGTTGGTCTTAAAACTGTAGGTGGTGAAGCAAGGATTTACTAGTCTGTTTCTATGCTTTCTGGTAAGTATGTAACTCCAGTTCGTTACATCTTACGCATAACTGAAATCTGTATGCAAAATTACTTTTACAATCCCTTTCAAATGAAATTATCTGTTGAATAACATTATGGTTGTAGTAACTGACTGCGTAGTACTTTTAAAAGTCTTGAGGTGGTTTCACTTCAGAGATTTGTAGTCAAGAGAAATAAAATACCAACCTTTTCTGGGGGGGGGGCCTGCAAAGCACACCTGTTTCGAAGGAGTGGTTGTGTGAGGGAAAAGGGCTGTCATCAGATAAAAATATATAAGGAATGGACCTGAGGGGAAAATCTGGGGTGTTTTCAGTTACCAAGGAGCGTTATTCTATCTAGACTATCCTTGTGCTTGAAAGCCACTGATGTTAAGTTGTCTATCTCGCCTTAATTCTTGCTGGTTGGGTTCGGAGCCGATCCTCGGCTCCGACTCTGCCATCTTCAATAGCTTGAGAGATATTTACTGGCTCGAGGCTACCTTATATCCCATGATGCCTGGCGCTAGTTACTCAGATCTCGTTTGCCGCTTCAGACTGCGAGGTTGTCTTACTGGCTTAGGCTCGTATACCTTTTTGTATTTTCTATTTTTCACTAGAATTTACTGTACTTGGTACTTAAAATTGTACTGTTAACACTAGCTAGACTCTTTAAATAGCATCTATCCCTATTTTCTTATATTAAAAACTCATTTTATTTAGAGTTTTTTTCCCCACCCCTCCCCCTCTCTTCCCTTTTGCGGTAGCCGGTAGCCGTTTAAATTAGAGGCTAACCCTCTTTTTGTCCTTTCTAGTTTAAAAAAAAAATGCTTTTTTAGTAGTAGTAGACTTATTTAGTGTGTGTCAGCTGTTTGTTTAATTAGTATACCTGCTAACTGGTGTTTTTCTTGTAGTGTGTGAGTGTTTTACCTTGGTGTGTGGGTGTGTAAATATGTCCAAGGATTCAAAAGTGTCCGGATTCAAGAAGTGTGACTCATGCTGTCAGAAGATGTCTCTGACAGATGGTCACAATTCTTGTGTCTGTTGTCTGAGCGCCGTGCACCTGCAGGACTGTTGTTCGGTTTGTCATGCTTTTAGCCCAAGAGTCCTGCAGGAGCGCAAAAATAAGTTGATTCTCAGGGGTTTGCTCAAGCCCCAGGATTCACCGGCCAAGGTTCAGCCTGTGAAATCCTCCAAGCCACCTAAGTCTTCGGCTCCCAGTTCGGAGCCGTCGCTGGGTGAAACTCCACCATCCACCTCTGCTCTGGCTGGAGCCGAGGTGCCTCCCTCGCAATCGGCTCCAACAGGTACTTCGGAGCCATCTGGGAAGTCGAAAGAGATCTAGGTCTCCCTCTTTGGAGTTGATACGCTCGGCTCCAAAGTCACCTCTGCTCCAATCTGAGCGCAGTCATAGGTCTTCTCACTCCTCTCGGTCCTCTAGACTTTCAGATCTGGACTTGGAGAGAGTGGTCAGTAGGCTGCTGAAATCGCAGGCCCTAGCAAAAATGTTGTCCAGCCCTCCTCATCAGGTGTCAGCTCAGTCCACTTCTGCAGAGTTTCCTCCTCCGACTCCTCTCTTGAGCTCAGAGCCGGAGTTCGACTCGTGGAACCGTCGGCTCCGATACCTTCCCCTTCGTTTCTGTCGTCTGCTCCGATCCCTTCCATGGCACCATCCTTGGAGGGATCTGAGCACCGAGACTCCCTCGTCGGCTCCGAGGGGGTGAGTAGCATCGGACCCTTGTCCAACTCTGTTCTCCCCCTTGGAGCTTCGGCACAGGTGAGCTCTGCTCCTACATCAGCCTCAGAACCGTCCTCCTCAGTGCGGAGAGGAATTCCGGTTTCTTCGAAGCTGGAGTCTTCTCTGCGCCTGGGTGGGGCGCCTTTGAGGTCATGAGGAGTGTACTGGCCCCCGAGTCAGTCCCACAGTCAACCCCATCGGCTCCTCCCCCTATGGTGCCTGCGTCTGCCTCTGCCCCTCCTCCAGACCCCAAGCGTGGGGAACCAGCGCTCCAGAGCACCCCCTTGGGTGTTTCTTCCTCTTCCGAGGCCTCCCCTGATCACTCAGAGGAGCCACCTCGTAAGAGGAAGTGCAAGAGGAAGCACGTTGACTCCCCTGAGTCTGTCACATCAGATACTGACTTAGAGGATTTGGAAGGGTCCCTGAGATCCCCCTCTGAAGATGTCTCCTTTTCAGGCATTTTGGAAATGCTTAGGCAAAGGGGGAACTGGAATACCCTAGCCCCTTCCGAGGATGAGCCGGTATTCCTGGACAAGTTTGGTTCCCGACCTTCCACCTCTTGGGTGTCTCCACCTTTCGACCCACTTACGTCTGTGGTGGCTCGGAAGGCGTGGTCAGCTCCAGACACAGTGGAACCGACCCCTAGGAGACCTGCTAAATTTATAACTGCACCTCAGGACAAACAGTTTTTGACTAAGGGCATATCTGTCGATGCCATGGTGGTAGTAGCAGCCACAAAGAAGGAGTTGGCAGAAACTTCCTCATCTGTCCATCCCCCTAACAAGGTGTCTAGGACTATGGACAGATATGGGAAGCGAATGTTTACTTCACCGACCTTCTCCATGAGGTCTCTGAATTATTTGTGCCATTTCACCCGCCTTCAGATGGATCTCCTTAAAGAGCTTGGAGATACCCTTCAAGATCCGTCAGCCAAGGGGGCTCAAGCTAAGGTGGCCTCCCAGCTGGCGACTCTGAATTCAGTTGTTAACTCCTCCATGAGGCTCATTTCTTATGCAGCCGATGGTGCGAGTAGAGCCGAAGGCACAGGCGTTGCCCTTAGGAGGCATGCATGGATGCGGCTCTGTAATTTTGTGGAGCTCTTTAGAGCATCTTTCACCAATACCCCCTTTGATGGTTCCGCTCTCTTCGGATCACAGGTGAAGGACACCCTAACCAGGTGTGAACAAGAAGGCAAGACACTCTCTACTGTGGGAGTCCGTTTTTCCACTCCTTCTAGACCATACCCCAAGGGTCAGAAGAGTGGAAAGATGTGGTTCTGGAAACCCCAGGGAGCCTTGCCTGACACACGTGGTGAGTTCCCTTCCAGGGGCAGAGGAGGGAACAATAACAGACGCCGCCCTCGTGGCAGAGGGGGTCCACAGAACCAGGGCAGCAGAGAATCTTTCTCTGAGAAGCCCTTTCAGCATCCCTGAAGGGTTGCCCGACTGCCCGCCTCTGGAGGCAGTCTGGGGAAGGCTCTCACTGTACCCCAAAGCCTGGCAAGACCTAACTCAAGACAAGTGGGTACAGTCGATCATATCCGGAGGTTACAAAATCTCCTTTGACCAACCCCCATTAAGTCAAACAAGTCCCTTCCAGATGTTCAACCCAATCTAAGGGAACAAGCAGCCATAGAGATTGCAAAGCTGCTACACAAGAGAGTCATCCAGGAAGTCCCAGCAGACCAACTTGGATCCAGAACTTACTCAAGGTTCTTTTTGGTACTGAAAAAGACAGGGGACTCGAGACCCATTCTGGATCTCAGCAGATTAAACAGATCTGTACAAAGAACGAAGTTTCGGATGGTCACGCTACAATCCATTCTACCCTTCCTGGGTCAGGACAATTGGATGTGCTCTATAGATCTTCAGGATGCGTACTACCACATCAAGATGCACAGGCACTCCAGAAGATTCCTTCGCTTCTGGCTGGGAGCCAGTCACCATCATTTCAGAGCTCTGCCCTTTGGTCTCACCACAGCCCCCAGGGTGTTCAAATGCATGGCAGTGGTTACGGCTCACCTGAGACGTCAAGGATTCCAGGTGTTTCCATATCTAGATGACTGGCTCCTTACTGCTTCCACTAGGCATCACCTCCTGCAAGCCAGGGACAACACTTTCAAAACTTGTTGCAGGCTAGGTATCACAATAAATTTCAAAAAATCTGCATTGTTGCCCTGTCAGCACATCACTTATATAGGCACAAATCTAAATACCAGGAACATGTTTGCGAACCTTCCACCAGACAGGGTATCACTAATTCGCCAACAAGTACAGATTTTATTAACATGCAGAACGATTCAAGTCAGGTTCGTCCTCCGAACACTGGGTTCTATGGCATCAGCAATTCTTCTTGTTCCCCTGGCCCGCTTTCACATAAGAATCCTCCAATGGCTTCTATTCACACAGTGGTCCTTCCAACAGCTTCCCATGTCTCACAAGATTATGATCACAGAAGCATGCAAGAAGCACCTCACTTGGTGGATGGTCTCCCAATCAGTGTCCCAGGGCAGACCATTTGTGCTACCCCCTCCAGTTGCCACAGTGACCACTGACGCCTCCCTGATAGGGTGGGAGGAGGGGCATTATCAAGGCAGGACAGTCCAAGGCACCTGGCAGCCTCACGAGTACCATTTGCATATAAATGTCTTGGAGATGAGAGCCGTGCTTTTAGCGTTGCAAGCCCTTCAGGACTCTCTCCCTCCTGGGACTATTGCATTTCAAATGGACAATGTCAGTGGTGTGGTACATCAACAAGCAGAGCGGAACCAGGTCCTATCCTCTATGTTGAGAAGCACTCTGACTCTGGCAGTGGGCAAGCTCTTCCCAATGTTTTCTGATCGCAACGCACATCCCTGGGAGTTCCAACGTCATCGCAGACAGGCTCAACAGAGCAATTCTCATCCGTCATGAGTGGTCTCTGAATCAGGTAATTGCGGAACAAATCTTTCACAAATGGGGTCAACCTTGCGACCTGTTTGCCACACCTTTCAACAGCAAGTGCAGCAATTTCTTCTTTCTCCTTCTACTTCCCGGCCACTCCCCCAGAGACACTCTAGTCCACGATTGGCCTCAGGGACTTCTTTACGCTTTTCCTCCGTTTCCCCTAATACCCAAACTCATACAGAGAGCAACTGCGTTGGGTTGCAAAATGATCCTCATTGCCCCTTACTGGCCTCGACAGATATGGTTCCCATTCCTGCATCATTATCTTCTCAAGTAGCCTTGGATTCTGTATCCTATTTCAGATCTACTGATTCACATTCGGGCAGACTGCATTGATCCCTTCAAACACTCCAGCTCACAGCTTGGTTTCTCCACTTCCAACCTTAGCCAGGCTTCCTAATATTTCCTCCTCTGTGCGGGAAATTATTATCTCATCCCACAAATCCACAACGAGGAAAACTTACGCTAGTAAGTGGAAATGTTTTTCTTGCTGGGCAGAGGCTAGGAATATAGATCCCTTTTCAGCCCCTGTCCATGAGATTCTGGAATTTTTAGCGGAACTCTTCCATTCTGGTTCCGCTTCTGCTACAATCAGGGTTCAGCTAGCTGCCATTTCAAATCTTCTAATAACATCATGTCTCATAAGCAGTGTAAAGCCTTCCTCAAAGAAAGCACTCTGCTTAGGCCCCCAGTAAGGGATCCACCACCTCCATGGGATTTAAACTTGGTGCTAGCTTCCCTAATCTTGCCACCCTTTGAACCTGCAGCATCTTGCTCCATTAAGTTTTTATCCTGGAAGACTCTTTTTTCTGGTAGCCATTACTTCTGCCAGACGTGTTTCGGAACTTCAGGCTCTATGCACTCGTCCCCCATACTTAGTTTTCCATAACGATAGGGTCGCTCTAAGGAACAATTCTTCCTTCCTTCCTTCCTAAGGTCTGTACACAAAATAATTTGAATCAGTCCATAGACCTTCCTGTGTTCTTTCCTAATCACACCAATAATGCAGAATATAAATTGCATCAGTTGGATGTTCACAGACAGCTGCATTTTTATTTGCATAGGACAAAGGGCATCAGGAAATCCGACCAACTCTTCATTTCCTATGCTGAGGGCAGACAGGGCCATCCTGTCTCAAAGGTAACATTATCTAGGTGGTTGTCTCATGTTATTTCATTCATTTACCAGCTGAGAAACAAATAATTATCTACCAAACCTAAAGGCCACTCTACTCTATTAGGGGCACTGGCTACCTTGGTAGCCTTCCAATCTAGGTTGCCCATGGAATCTATCTGTGCAGCTGCTACATGGGCTAACCCACATACCTTCATTTCTCATTACAAGTTAGACATTGCTTCCAGGAATAGGGCTGATTTTGGTTCCACTGTTCTGAAGAGTCTGTTCCAGTGAGCCACCCAGGATAGTAGGTGCTAGGGACGCTGTCCCAACCAGCAAGAATGAAGGTGGGATAGACAACTTAACATAAAGAAGTTATGTACCTACCATAACATTCCATGTTAGTTGTCTTCTTCTTGCCTTCTTTCTTGCGTCCCACCCTCCATCCCCCTATCCTAGTGGATCGAGAGGAGCTTCCCCTTTTCATTTTTCATTGGCTGAACCTTCTCTGGTTGTATTTTTCTGCTTGGATAGCTTCACAGTTGGGCCCCCAGGTGGCTTCTAAAGTAGATTTCTTTCTTATTTATGTCTGGAATAGCTTTTTCAAATGAGATCTAAGTAACTAGTGCCAGGCATCATGGGATATAGGGTAGCCTCGAGCCAGTAAACAGCTCTCGAGCTATTGAAGATGGCCGAGTAGAACCCAACCAGCAAGAAAGAAGGCGAGAAGACAACTAACATGGAACGTTATGGTAAGTACATAACTTCTTTTTACATGCACTGTTTTTAATATATTAAATGTCATAATTCATTAAAAGTGCATAATGTGATTTTTGTATGTTTTCTGACCCTTTTGTGTTTCAGTTTCAGACTTTTTAAAGTCTGAAAAGTTGCAGAGGTGCGTGCTGAATCAGCACCATGGCACCTCACGATTTTGGGGGAAGGAGGTGTGAACTGGGTATAGAATGTATATATATGTACACACCTAGCAGTGTGGAAACACCTTCTCCATTCACTTACCTTTTACAGGGATTTAAAAGGTAGTCATACTGCAGGGTAACAGCAGCCAAAGGTTAGAGGCACAGAGTATAGACAGAGGCAGTGTGATAATAACAGTATACAATATTTGATTGAGAAGAACCTAATGTATTTTCTTCGGGTAGGAAGCAAAAGTGTACAGGGGAACCCACAGAGGCACAGGGAGAGCAAGCCAGCTGCAAACAGAAGACAGGCTTGATGAACCAAAAACGCACCACCAGGGTCTCTGGTCTCCACACAGCTTTATTAATAAGATTAAGTGCTTTCATCAATCGAAGATGACTTCATCAGAACAAGTAACACAGTTAAAAAAGGGTTTAAATAGTGCAAGATCATTGATCATTGGCTATAATTAAACAAATCATCTATTGCATTATTGGCTATAATTAAACCATTCACCATCTACTGCATTTAAAATACTCTCACCCAATTCTAAAAGTAGCCTCTTCTTTGTACCGTAAAATACTTTAAAAAAAGGACTTTAAAAAATTGTTTGTATCCAGCCACAGATGGTTTATTTTAAAATACTCCACTAGATTGACCACAGTAGAAAATAAACCAATATTTTAAAAATAATCATATGTTCATAGTTTTCCTGCCTTCTCCTTCAAGGCAGGCAATATAGATATAGCATCATTTAATCCAGGGGATAGGTTGGCAGCTAATAATAATTAATAATCATAATAATTCTTTTTTGCATAAAATATTTTTCCAGTCCCCACCTCTTAGGTCAACATCTACTGTATCCAAAATGGCAAACTTAAAACCCCAAAAATTCTGACAAACCATACTATGCCTATATAAGGCATTCATCTCCTTTTTGTTCCTTATATTATATAGTTGCTCGTATATCCTAGCTTTAAGTGCCCTCTCCGTTTTCCCAACATAGAAACCAGTACATGTACTACACACTACAAGATATACAATTCTGTTGGTAAAACAATTTCCTTTTTTTAAAATAAACTGTAACTTCTGATGTTCTTCGTGTTTCACTGTTGCAGTCATCACACTTGGGTTATCTGCCTGCAGGTAGCCCTCAGTCAGCCCTAACACCAGAGTCTTGGGATTTCTGTCTGATGCTGTCGACTCTTCCATGATGTCAGGTCATCAGGGGTATAAAACATGCAGCCGACGCCATTACATCAGGCTTTCTTGCCGTAAAGGAGCCCAAAGCAGAAGCAGTTCGCAAGTGTCGGTCGGCCACTTCCTGGAATTTTCGTTTTTCGAGTTTCATACCTGAAGTCTTCTAAAGCTAAGTACCCCCTTGGGGATCCTTTTTTCTTGCTCTAACCTATGTCAGAAAAAGTAACAATTGCCTTGCCTGTGGAAAGCAAATACCTCACAGAGATTTTCATTCTTACTGCATCACCTGTTTAGGCCCAGACCACGACGTCCCTCCCTGTCGGTTATGTGTCTTGTTTAAAGCCCGAATCATTCGTCGTTGGGCTATCTTTGTTGCTGAATTCTTTTGCTCTCGTTCTCTGTATTCCGAAATGGCTTCGATAAGCCATTTGACTACCGATCTTCCGAAAAAAAAAACACGCAAGGATAAAAACAGAGACAGACCGTATAGGTCCAAAACTGCCGCCGACATTTCCATTAAGCTAGTCGCCAGTCCGCCGGTACTCAGTGAGGCACCTTTGCAGCCCCTGATACCCACTTCTACAGATTTGCAGGCCTCTACTGAGACCCCCTAGGAGTCCAGTATGCCACAAGATGATGCTTCAACTATGGAACCTGCCGATGTCTCTACTTTGGATGGGTCCGAGCTGCTGTGCAGGCACCGGCTTCTGAGGGTGTATTCCGACCTACCGATATTCATATTAAACTGACAACTTCATTTTTAACTAAAACTACAGAGTTTCTCAGGCCCAGAGTTCGCACTACTCCTAGAAACCCGACGTCCAAAGAGCATGCTCAATCTCCCATGCCACAAAAACAAATGCTTAGAATGGCTGAAGACCTTATTACTCTAATTAGGGGAAGCCAGGCTTCCCCTGCTAAAAGGCAAAGAATTGAACTTCTTTCTGATTCTACAGACCAGGAGTCCGATGACTCTGACCCTTCTGATTACCAGGACATACCCTTATCTACCTATGAGGATTCAGATGCAGAGGAATCCATTCCCTCTGCCTCCCCTCCAGAGGATTTTTCTTTTGGTGAAACCTTGCATACCTTAAGAGAGCATTTCCACTGGGAATGCCAGGACTATCCTCAGTCCGAAAAGAGAGACTGGGAATTTTTAGATTTGCCTCTGCATAGGCTTCTAGCTATACCCCCTGTCTTGGATATTGTAGATGATGTCTTCACGGAATCCAGTCTTGCTCCTGACACTTTGCCACCAGCTCCTAAAAAACCTGACTGGTACTACAGAGTACCTGACTCACAAATGTCTCTCTAAGAATCCTACTGCTGTTCCAGAGACCATTTCCCATGGACCTAAAGGCATTAAGGCTACTACAGCCAAAAACCCTACCCCTTCAGACAGGGATTCTAGAGCTTTAGACAGATGGGGTAAGAAGGTATATACCTCTGCAACTCTTGCCATCAGGGCTTTGAATTGCCAGTTTCACATGTTGAAGTACCAGCAATATATTATGGAACTAATTAAACAAAAATGGTGTTACTTCCAGATTGTGCAGAAAATAAAGATTTACAAGAGTTAATCCATTCTGCAAACCGAGTTAATAAACATACTTTGCAGTGTGGGTTTGATGCCTTAGAAACATCTTGCAGGGCTACTGTCACTGGGTCTGTACTGAGAAGGCATGTTTGGTTGAAGGAACAAGTCTTTCCAGACCATGTCAAAGCAAAATTACTAGATGCTCCATTAAATCAGGATCGTTTGTTTGGCACAGAAGCAGAAGTTGTTCTTAAAAAGATGGAAGAAAAAGCGAAATCTATGCAAACTGTCAAAGATTTCTTACAGGTGCAGCCACCTAGATTCTGTAGGCATTGGCCTTCAAAAAACTGGTCCTTTCCAGTCCCTCCCAGGCCTTCTCAGTCCAAACCCAGGAGAAACAGACCACCAAGACTACAGTCTCAGGGTATGCAGAGATCTAAACAATGGAGTGTTCCACCTCAAAAACAGGGAGTGGTAAGCCACCCCCTTATGGAAAAAGTTCACAATTACTTTTCAATTATCCTTCCCAGGCATGCCAAAGTACTTGCACCCCTAGGAGGAAAACTCACCTTTCATGCAAAAACCTGGATGTCCATTACTCAGGACCGATGGGATCTAAACATTGTATCCCAATGATACAGATTCTACTTTCACTCACTGCCAACCCCAAGCGGGTTGCCAGACCTTCCTCCAAACCAGTGGGCAGAGGCTCAAAAACAAGTATTTTTTCTTCTCCATATCAGGGCTCTTCAACCTGTTCCAGTAGAACAAAGGGGACAGGGTTTCTACTCCAGACTGTTTTTGGTGCCCAGAAAAGAGAGCTCTTGGTGCCCTATCCTGAGTCTCTCCATTCTCAACACCTTTCTGGTGCTCCCAAAATTCAAAATGCTTACACTTCAACAGCTTCCTCCTATGCTAGCCAAGGATACCTGGTTAGTCACCCTAGACTATCTGCACATCCCCATAAGGGAGTCTTGCAGGAAATATCTACATTTCAGTTCTCTGCACTTCCCTTTGGCTTATTTACTGCGCCCAGAGTATTCACAAAGTGACTGGCTCCAGCCATTGCATACTGCAGGCAGAGAAATATTCAGATTTACCCATACTTGGACGATTGCCTGATTCAGGCAGACAGTCAGGAATTGCTACTTCAGCACCTGGCATTTGTAAAAAGACTTTTAACTTCACTGAGATACACCATCATCAAAAAGAAATCACAACTGGTGCCCAGCCAACAAATTTTATTCCTGGGAGCAAGCTTGAACACAACTTCCCAGATGGCATTCCTCACTCCAGAAAAGCAGGTCCATTTGACAAACTACTTCAAACTAATGGCCAACAAAACCCATCTATCTGCAAGGAAGATACTGCAAGCCCTAGGGTTCATGACCTCATGCATTCTGCTAATTCCATGTGCAAAACTGCATATGAGGACACTTTAGTGGTACTTAAAAAGTCTCTGGTCTCAACATTCTCAGGACCTGGAAAAGTGATTCCTATCATACCTCATCTAAGGGCAATTTTCCTTTGGTGGGCAGAGGCATGCAACCACAATAAGGGACTTTCTTTCACTCAACCCCTCGCTGCCCAAACCCTAACAGACGCATCAGACTATGCATGGGAGGCTCACATGGCAGGCAAATGCATTCAAGGCAAATGGAGCCCAGAACAAATTCCCCTGCATATCAATCAAAAAGAGATGCTAGCTGTACAGAATGCTCTGACCGCCTTCAAATACCTTATCCTTCCAGGACAGCTCCAGAATAAGACAGACACCACAGTTATGTGGTACATAAACAAGCAGGGGGAACTCATTCCTACCCACTCTGCAAGTTAGCCATGGCCCTGTGGAACACAGCCTTGAGCAACCAAGTGCACCTACAAGCTCAATTCCTGCCATGCAAGCAAAATTCACTGGCAGACGACTTAAGCAGAAATCTACTGGACCCTCACGAGTGGAAACTGGAGCCCAACTCATTCAAACTTCTAATCCAGAGGTGAGGAACACCGGAGGTGGACCTTTTTGCCTCCCCCTAAAACCACACATTCACCAAATTTTGCACCAGGAACCCTCGCAGCAGAGCCTGGAAGGTGGATGCCCTATTCTTTACATGGGAAAACCTCTCAGTTTATGCCTTTCCTCCTCTGCCCCTCCTCTCAAAAGTACTGCTAAAGATCAAACAGGACAAGCCAAGGGCAATCCTTACTGCACCAGACTGGCCACGCCAGCACTGGTACCCACTCCTATGCAGTCTGACAGTAGTGCCACCCTGGCACCTGCATCAGACAATGTCCCTGCTGTCTCAGGAGGAGGGAAATATTTTGCATCCACAGATGTAAAACCTAAACCTTGCAGCCTGGCTTATCCCCTGAATACACCACCAGCATCCCTCAGCAAACAGGTGCTGGAAGTCATCCTTGAGGCCAGAAGGCCTAGTACTAGGAAATCCTATGCTGAAAAGTGGAAAATATATTGTTCTTGGAGTCACTCTCAAGGAAAGGACACAGCTGTGTCCACGTTACCTCAAATCTTTGATTACCTAGCAGAGCTGCTCCACAGAGGCCTATCCTTCTCATCCATTAAGATTCATGCCTCTGCCATCTCAGCTCATTATAATACTGAGCCACCTCTCTTTTCTCACCCTCTCACCAAACCGTTCCTGAGAGGAGCTAACAATTTAAGGCCCCTTAGGAGAGCTCTGACCCCGGCCTGGGACCTTAACTTTGTACTGGAAAAAGCTCACACTTCCCCCTTTTGAACCTGCTGTTTCAGCAGAGTTAAAATTCCTCTCTTGGAAAACAGCATTACTTCTAGCTATTACTTCAGCAAGAAGAGTGTCTGAGTTACAGGCAGTAATGGCAGTGGAACCATTCATTATTTTCCATGCTAACAGGGTTATCCTCAGGACTATCCAGTGTGGCTTTAAACCAATCCATCCATTTGCCAACCTTTTTCCCTAATCCTCAGAATAAAGGGGAAAGGATCCTGCACTCCTTGGACCTGCACAGACAGCTCAGGTTCTACCTTGACAGGGCTAAGCCTTTCAGAAAATCTGACCAGCTGCTAGTCAGCTTTGTTACAGGGGTAGAGGGCAAGGCCATTTCGAAGTAAACCATTTCCAAATGGATAGCACACTGCATCCATTTCTGTTACAAGTACCATGGAAAACCTACCACTCGGGGGGGATCAGAACTCATTCCACTAGAGCTACTTCAACCTCTACAGCATTTGTCAGGGGAGTCCCTACCAGGGACATCCTGGAAGCTGCAACCTGGAGATGTTCTTCGTGTTTCACTGTTGCAGTCATTACATTTGGGTAATCTGCTGGCAGGTTGCCCTCAGTCAGCCTGATTAACAAAGTCTTGGGTCCTGTGTCGGTTGCTGTCCCTTCTTCCATGACGTCAGGTCTTCAGGGGTATAAAACATGCAGCCGACGCCATTACATCAGTCTTTCTTGCTGCGCGGTGCCTGAAGCAGAGGCAGTTTGCAAGTGCCAGTTGTCCGACTCCTGAAATTTTCATTTGAGTTTTAGAACCGAAATCTTCAACTAAAAGCTAAGTACCCCTTTGGGGAAACTTTTTCTTGCTCCTTACCAATGTCGGTAAAAGTTAATAATTGTATTACTTGTGGGAAGCAAATACCTCATAAGGGTTTTCATTTGTACTGTATTCCGTGCCTAGGCCCTGACCAGGATATACCTTGCTGTCAGTTTTGTGCTTTATTTAATCAGTGCACTATCCATCGTTGGTACATTTTTGCTTCTAAATATTTTGGTTCTTGGTTTAATTATCCATAAATGACGTCGGTTAGCCATCTGACTACCAGAAAACTGAAAAAAAAACGCAAAGAAAAAGACAGAGACAGGCCGTTGAGATCCAAAACTTCCGCCAAAGCTTCTCCTAAGCCAGTTCATCGGTACTCAGTGAGGCGCTTTCGCAGCCCCTGATACCTGCTACTTCTGATTCGCAGGCCTCTACTGAGACCCATTCAGAGTCCGGTATGTCATGAGATGCTTCTCAAATGGAACCCGCGGATGTTTCTACCTTGGATAGGTCCGGAGCCGCTGAGCAGGCACCGGCTTCTGAGGGTGTATTCAGGCCTACAGACTTACATATTAAACCAACTTCAATTTCAGTACTAAGGCCTAAATCTTGATCTATGTCTAAAACGACGCCCAGGCCACATGTTCAGGCCCCTATGCCTAAAAAACAAATTATCAAAATGGCTGAAGATTTAATTACTCTAATCAGGGGTAGTCAACCCCCCACCTCCAAGAGGCCTAGGATTGAACTGGACTATGAATCTTTGGAACAGGACTCTGTTTCTTCTGAATCTTCTAATGATCTGGATTTGTCCATACCTACTTGTGAGGACTCTGATGCAGAGGATTCCATTCCCTCTGTTTCTCCACCTGAGGATTTTTCTTTGGGGAAACTTCACATACCTTAAGGGAGCATTTCCACTGGGAAAGTCAGAATTTCTCTGAATCCAAAAAGAGGCTTAGCAATTTCCTTCTTCCTCAGCATAGGCCTTTGGCTATACCTCCTGTACTAGACATTGTTGATGTGTTTTCGGAATCCAGTATGGCCCCTGATTCCTTGACTCCAGCCCCTAGAAAACCAGACAGGTACTACAGGGTTCCTGAGTCCCACAAATTCCTTTGCAAAAATCCTGTTGCGGACCCTGAAACCATTTCTCAGGGGCCTAAAGGCATTAAGGCTTCTTCTGCTAAAATCCTACCCTTTCTGATAGAGACTCCAGGGTGCTGGATAGATGGGGTCAAAAGGTTTATACTTCTGCAACCTTAGCAATCAGGGCTTTAAACTGTCAATTCCATATGCTAAAATATCAACAGCATGTCATGGGACTGCTTAATCAGAAAACGATGTTGATTTCTGACTGTGTGAAGAGTAAAGATTTACAGGATTTATTGCATTCAGCTGAACAAGTTGGCAAACATACTTTGCAGTGTGGTTTTGATTCTTAGAGGCCTCTTGCAGGACTGCTGTTACTGGGTCTGTGCTTAGAAGGTATGCTTGGCTTAAGAAGCAATCTTTGCCTGATCTTGTTAAAGCAAAACTTTTGGATGTTCCTCTACAGCAGGACCGCCTGTTTGGCAATAAGGCTGAAGAAGTTCTAAAAAAGATGGAAGATAAAGCTAAATCTATGCAAACTGTGAAAGATTTCTTACAAGTACAACCTCCTAGATTTTGTAGGCACTGGCGTACTAAGAACTGGTCCTTTCCAGCTCCTTCCAGAGCCACTCCAGCCAAACCCAGACATTCCAAAAGCACCAGGTTTCAGTCCCAAAGGACTTTCAGAACTAAGCAATGGGGTGCTTCCACTTCCAAATCTGGAAACAACAAGGCACCACCCTATGGTAAACAGTCTCAATGACTTCCCTTTAAAATTACCAAGCACTTACCTCTTAGCCGCCTCTTTGGGGGGAAACTGGCTTCTTCATTCAAGAAACTGGCAACTTATAACCCAGGACAAATGGGTTTTAAATAGTGTCCCAGGGATACAGATTTCATTTCCACACGCTGCCAACTTCAAATGGATGGCCAGACCTGACCCCCCAAATCAGTAGGCAGAGGCTCAGAAACAAGTACTTTCCCTCCTAAACATGGGGGCTATTCAAAAAGTACCAGAAGAGGAAAAGGGACAAGTTTTCAATTCCAGACTTTTCCTTGTACCCAGAAAAGACAAATCATAGCGTCCAATTCTGGACCTGTGTACACCTTTCTGGACATTCCAAAATTCAAGATGCTGACTCTTCACCAGTTACTTCCTATGCTAGGCAAGGATGCCTGGTTGGCAACTCTAGATTTAAAAGAGGCTTACCTGCATATCCCAATCAGGGAATCTTGCAGAATATACCCATGCTTCACAACAGGCTCCATGCATTATCAGCTCTCTGCACTGCCCTTTTGCTTATCTACTGCGCCCAGGGTATTCACAAAGTGCCTGGCTCCAGTAATTACATTTTGCAGGCAAAGAAATATTGAAATATATCCATACCTGGATGATTGTCTAATTCAGGCAGAAAACCAGGCCATTCTTCTAAAACATCTGGCGTTTGTAAAAAGAGTTCTAACTTGTCTAGGGTACACCATAAACGAAAAGAAATCTCAACTGGTCCCTCTCAAAAAATTACATTCCTGGGTGCAAGCTTGAATACAACTGTCCAGATGGCTTTCCTTATGCCAGAAAAGCAAATTCATTTGGTGACTTTCTTCAAACAGGTGGCCACAAAAGTCCTGCTATGTGCAAGGCAAATACTGCAAGCCTTGGGGTTCATGGCCTCCTGTATTCTTCTAATTCCATATGCAAGACTGCATATGAGGAAACTTCAGTGGTGCTTAAAAAGTCACAGCCTGGAAACGATGATTCCTATCATACCTTGCCTGCGCCTGGAGTTCCTATGGTGGGCAGAGCTGCCGCCAAAACAAGGGACTGCCATTCACACCACCCCCTGCTGCCCAAACCCTAACTGCAGACTCATCAGACTATGCATGGGGGGCTCATCTGGCAGAGAAGTGCATTCAGGGCAAATGGAGCCCAAGTCAAATGCACCTTCATATCAATCAAAAAGAAATGCTAGCTGTACAGAATGCACTGACAGCCTTCAAGGACTATCTTCATCCAGGACAATTACTGATAAAGACAGACAACACAACGGTTATGTGGTATATAAACAAGCAGGGGGGGGTTCACATTCCTACCCCTTCTGCAGACTTGCCGTGGCATTGTGGAACACGGCCTTGAATTACCAAGTACAACTACAAGCTCAGTTTCTGCCAGGAAAGCTGAATGGTTGGCAGACAAACTAAGCAGAAATCTCATGGACTCACACAAATGGAAACTGGAACCATGGATTTTCAACATGTTGACATGCAAATGGGGGAGCCCAGACATAAACCTTTTTGCCTCTCCCCAGAACTACCAGTTGGACAAATTTTGCACAAGAACTTATCACAAAAAGCCTGGAAAGTGGATGCTCTGTCCTTCAGCTGGAAAAACCTATCAGTCTATGCCTTTTCCCCCTCTGCCTGTGCTCTACAAAGTTCTACTAAATATGAAACAGGACAAACCAAAAATTATTTTGATTGCTCCAGACTGGCCTCACCAACACTGGTACCCACTCCTGCGCAGTGTCACACATTTCACTGTGGCATCTGCCTCAGACGCCTTCCTTACTGTCTCAGCAGGAGAACCAAATTCTACACCCTCAGCTCCAAACATTGAATCTTGCAGTTTTGCTAATCACTTAAATTCCCCCTTACCATCCCTCAGCAAACCTGTGATGGATGTCATTTTGGAGGCGAGAAGACCTAGTACTAGAAAATCTTATGCTGACAAATGGAAAATATTCTGCGACTGGAATCAGTCTCAAGGGATGAGCACAGCAGTGCCCAGTTTACCTCAGATTTTGCAATACTTAACTGAGATGCTTCACAAAGGGCCTCTCTTTTTATTCCATAAAAATCTATGCCTCTGCTATTTCGGCTCATTACAACACAGAACACCCCCCCTCTTCTCTCATCCTCTGCTAAAGCAGTATCTCAGAGGGCCCAAAAATTTGAGACCACCCAGAAGAGCTCCAACCCCTGCCTGGGACCTTAACTTTGTATAGGAAAAACTCACTCTATCTCCTTTTGAGCCAACTGCTACTGCAGACTTAAAATTTCTTTCCTGGAAAACAGCCTTCCTTTTAGCAATCGCTTCAGCTAGAAGGATATCTGAATTACAGGCCCTTATGGCAGTGGAGCCTTTCATCATCTTTCATGCGGACAGGGTGTCACTCAGGACCAATCCATCATTCATGCCCAGGGTGGTATTCAGTGTGGCTCTTAATTAGTCCCTTCATTTGCCAACTTTCTTTCCCAATCCACAGAACAAGGGGGAGTGGATTCTGCATTCATTGGATGTACACAGACAACTTAGATTCTACTTGGACAGGACTAAATCTCGAAGAAAATCTGAACAACTGCTGGTAGCATTTGCTGCAGGGGCAGAGGGGAAGGCTATTTCAAAGCAAACCATTACTAAATGGATAAGGCATTGTATTAATTTCTGTTATATGCACCATGGAAAACCTATCCCCCAGGGGATCAGATCTCATTCCACCAGGGCTGTATCTACTTCAACAGCCTTTCTCAGAGGTGTTCCTACCAGGGATATTCTAGAAGCTGCGACCTGGAGTTCAGTTCATACTTTCACCAAGCATTATCACTTACCCATTTTCTCTAAATCCAGAGCTGGCTTTGCCACTGCTGTTTTGCAGGACCTTATTGCTGGTCCAAATGCTGTATAAATCCATCCTCCCAACCATAGATTTGGGAATCTACCCAAATGTAATGACTGCAACAGTGAAACACGAAGAACATAGTGCAGTTGTGTACACTTACAAATGTAGATGTTAGTGTATTCGTTGTTGTAATCCTGGTTACCCTCCCTCCAGCCCCCTGTTTTTCTCTTACTATACATCTACTTTCTTTTACTCTCCTTAAAAGCCTTTTTGGTGTATTTGCTTTTGTTTGGAGGTATATTTTTGTGTTTTTTTTTTAAATATATATACATCAACCTGACATCATAGAAGAAGGGACAGCAATCGACACAGGACCCAAGACTTTGTTAATCAGGCCGACTGAGGGCAACCTGCTAGCAGATTACCCAAATGTAATGACTGCAACAGTGAATACACTCAGACTTCTACATTTATGGTAAGTGTACACAACTGTACTTTCTGTGCACACCTTCACCAAGCCTTACCACTTAACTATTTTTTCTAAATCCAGAGCTGGATTTGCTATAGCAGTCTTACAAGGCCTGCTAGCCAGCCCTAAAACTTCTTGACTGCCTCCACCCTTCCTCAGCTTTGGGAATCAACCCAAGTGTGATGACTGCAACAGTGAAACACGAAGAACATAGTACAGTTGTGTACACTTACCATAAATGTAGATGTTCGAGTGTATTCACTGTTGCAGTCCTAGTTTCCTTCCCTCCAGCCCCCTGGCTTTTTCTGTCCTTTCAACCTATCCTCTTTATGGTCATCTTTTATGGCAGGGGTGTTTACTTTTTACTGGAGGTGTTCCACACCATGTACTAGCTTCCTATTTTGGGGGCTCCTGACATCTGGGGCAAGAAAAACTGATGTAATGGTTTCGGCTGTATGTTCTATACCCCTGACGACCTGACGTCATGGAAGAGGCGACAGCATCTTCCGCAGAAATCCCAAGACTCTGGTATTTGGGCCGACATAAGGGCTTACCTGCAGGCAGATAACCCAAGTGTGATGACTGCAGTAGTGAATACACTCTAACATCTACATTTATGGTAAGTGTACACAACTGTACTTTCTATTGGGTAGAGTAACATAAAGCCCATATGGTTTGGTACCATCCAAGCAGTTTTTATTAAAACCCACCCTAGCCTTGTTTTCTAAAAGTACTTTCAAGTCAACACCCACCTTTGTGGAAAAAAACAGGTTTCTCACCCAGCACTTTATATCTTATCATTGGTTTAAAATGTACTCCAATTTTTATATAAAATATTTTTTATCCCACTGGATAGGGGGCTATATTGCACAACACAAGCTTGTGTAAAGTTGATGGGTGTATCAAAGGACGCTTCACCAACTGTTTGTCATAATATTAGTGATCCATTGCCCAAAAGAGGCTTGTATTTCTTGCCCCATTTATTAAAAATTTCTTCCAATATGACCTCAACCTTTTTACTAGGATAGCCTCTGTCTACGAACATGTCCCTCAGTTTAACGTATTCAGTCTCGATATCTTCTTTTTTTCTTTGACCAATAAATTATATATTGACAGACAGGACCCGAAAGTTAGGGTTTATAATAATTATTCTAACGAAAGCAAGCTATTACAGGAATTGGAAATGGTGTATGTGATTAATTTTTTTTAATGAGAATCTAGTAGATCAACCTGTACACCAGGATTTTCCTAAATTGAGGTGCTCGGGAAGAATAGCGAACAGAAACCAAGGGAGGAATTATTCCTACAGCCAAGTAGTTCAACATCAGAGAGGCCATGGGAACCGGGGGAGAGGCAGGGGCAGATATTAAATGATGGTGACCACCAGATTATACATACATTTCAGCATCTACAACTACACTGATAGGCCTATTACTGAAGAATTGTTTTCATTGTTTTCTAAAGGTTTTAAATTTGTCCCCACCAAAATTTCAGATGTAGCTGAGGTCTTATTAGATTTACATTTGTATACTAGAAAGTTAAATTTTAAAATTTTGTTTTCTAAAAACAGTGAAGTGAACACTGATTTGACTGGATGTGCAGCCCTTAAGAAGAGCAGCACTTTTAACCCACCATTATATTCCCTGGTTGGTATTTTTGAGAAAGCTGTGAAAGAGGATATATATACAAGTTGTGGGCAGAAAATAAAAAGTTTTATTACAACTTGAATCAGAAGGAGAGAACTTTAATTAGGAAACTGAAGGAAAATAGGGGGATTCGCATTATGACCCCAGATAAGGGAGGTGGGATTGTGGTCATTAACACCGAAGATTATATTAATGTTATGCAGAATATTTTATTTAATGAAGATAATTATGTACAAGTCTCCAAAAACTAAATTAACATTGCATATCAGTGTATTGACAGTTTTTTAGAAGAGTATGTTTTGGAACAGCGTATTACTCTAGATGTTTGAGTTCCTTACTAATAAGCATCCCAAAGTGCCCATTATATTTGGGATTCCCAAGATCCACAAAAACATTTCCACACTGCCTTTTTTTAGACCTATTATAGCAGCTAGTGGTTCCAAAAACGCATAATTTGGCAGTTTTTTGTGGATAAGATGATTAAACATGTGGTGGAAGGAGTGTCACATTTAGTTAAGGACTCATAGGACTTTGAGTCAGTTGAAACAGGACTTATGGTCTCCTGGAGTTACTTTTTTAACCATTGATGTTCAAGATTTGTTCTCGTGTATCCTTAGGAAAGGGGTTGGATTATTTTGAAGATACACATTTTGCTTGCTCCAAATTGCAGCATGAACAGGTAAATCTTATATGTGAGATTATGGCACTTTTATATTGGATAATAACTTTATTTATTTCGAAGGGCAGTATTACCAACAGACCAAGGGAGTTGCCACGGGGGCAGCTTGTGCCCCATATATGCTTATATAGTCCTGTTAGGATGGGAATGACAACATGTTTTTAACAGTAGTTTTAGTTCTGACATTTTGCGTTACAGCAGGTTTTTGGATGACATTTTTATTTTGTGGAAAGGGAACAAAAGTAAAATACCTGGTTTATTGAATATTTAAATGGTGCCACCTCCTTTGTAAAATTTACATATAAGTGCAGTGACAGTGAGATACACTTCTTAGATACAACCATCTCACACAAATTGGATGGTTTTAAATCCAGTGTGTAAAGTAAGAGGACTTTTTGTAATGCATACCTTCATTTTAACAGCAATCACCCTCTGTCTCAGAAAAAGAATATTATCAAGGGGCAGGCAGTAAGAATTGCACGGATGACATCTCAAAAAGAGGATGTTGAGATTGAATTTGTTAAACTGAGGGACATGTTCATAGACAGAGGCTATCCTAGTAAAATGATTGAGACCATATTGGAAGAAATTTTTAATGAATGGAGCAAGAAATACAAGCCCCTTTTGGGCCCTGGATCACCAAAATTACGACAAACAGTTGGTGAAGCATCCTTTGATACGCCCATTAACTTGCTTGTGTTGTGCAATATAGCCCCCTATCCAGTGGGATAAAAAATATTTTATATAAAAATTGGAGTACATTTAAAACCAATAATGAGATATCTAAAGTGTTGGGTGAGAAACCTGTTTTTTCCACAAAGGTGGGGGCTACCTTGAAAGTGCTTTTAGAAAACAAGGTTGGGGTGGGTTTTAATAAAAACTGCTTAGATGGTACCAAACCATGTGGGCGGTGCCCCCAATGTTGTCATATTTTGCAAGTGCCTTATGTTACTCTTCCCGATAGAACAGAAGTTGTAGTATATTTTAAAAAAGGAAATTGTTTTACCAACAGAATTGTATTTCTTGCAGTGTGTAGTACATGTACTGGTTTTTATGCTGGGAAAACGGAGAGGGCACTTAAATCTAGGATATACGAGCACCTATATGATATAAGAAACAAAACGGAGACAAATGTCTTCTATAGACATAGTATGGTTTGTCAGAATTTTGAGAGTTTTAAGTTTGCCATTTTAGATATAGCAGATGTTGACCTAAGAGGTGGGCACTGGAAAAATATTTTATGCAAAAAAGAATTATTGTGGCAACCAAGGTTTGCTGCTAAACTATCCCCTGGATTAAATGATGCTATATCTATATTGCCTGCCATGAAGGAGAAGGCAGGAAAACTATGAACGTAATATGATTGTTTTTAAAATCTTGGTTTAGTTTCTACTGTGGTCAACCTAGTGGAGTATTTTAAAACAATCTGTGGCTGGATACAAACAAATTTTAAAGTCATTTTTTTTAAAGTATTTTACGGTACAAAGAAGGGGCTGCTTTTAGAATTGGTTGAGTGTATTTTAAATGCAGTAGATTGTGATTGGTTTAATTATTGCCAATAATGCAATGTATGGTGTTTGGTTTTAATTATATGCAATGTATGGTGATTGGTTTTAATTATAGCCAATGATCAATTATCTTGCACTATTTAAACCCTTTTTAACTGTGTTACTTGTTCTGATGAAGTCAACTTTGAATGATGAAAGTGCTTAACCTTATTAAAAAAGAGGAGTCCAGAGACCCTGGTGATATGTTTTTGGTTTATTAGAAGATAGGGTTGAACCATGGACCATTGAATGAAGAGGCAGCAACACTAACCACCATTCCATGCTATATTTGTTGTACAGATGTTTTTTTACAAAAAAAAAAAATGCCACTGATATTACCCTACAGTCATTCTCTGTGATCAGAACAAGTATGATATAGTAAAAACTGTTGATGTTATGCAGTCCAATCTCGCCTACATTCTTACCTGTGGGTTCGGAGCCGAATGTCGGCTCTGACTCGGCCATACTTTAGCTCGAAGTCTTTCAATTGGCTGGGCTAAGATGGTATCCTATGCTGCACTGCTCTCTATTTCCAGATCTCGTTTGCCGCTCATGTAGCTCGGATGTGGTCTCGCTCTTGGCTGTGGCTAAGTATTCTTTTCATCTTTATAGCAGAGACGTTTTTGCAAAAAAAAAAAAAAAAAAACTATTTTCATAGCTGTTTGTGTATTATCTTTGAATGTGTTTGTGGAAAAGTTGTTTTTTCTTGTCTTAGCGTGTTACTTGTGGTATCCCACTAGCTGTTTCCAACGGGCTAGGCCCATTTCAGTTAGAGAACCTAGTCTGTCCCCTCGCTTACCTTTGTGTGCTAACTTACCTTCCCTTGGGCTAAGACTGTTTAATTTAGAGGAACTAGTCCTCCCTCTTGACCTTTTGTTCTAGGACCGTTTAAGTTAGAGGTCTTTGTGGTGTACTGTCTCTGTTCTGTTCCCGCGCTTGTGGCTGATTGGCCATTGGTCTGGTTGCTGGGTTAGTGACTCAGTTTTTGTAGTGACTATGTCTAAAGATACTAAGGAGCATAAGCCCTCAGTCTTTAAGAAGTGCACGAAGTGCAGTTAGAAGATGTCTATCACTGAAGGACACTCTGTGTGTACTGTCTGGGAGCGATTCACCTCCAGGAATAGTGTACTTTTGGTCATGCTTTTAACCAGAGTGTTCTTCAGGAAAGGAAGAACAAACTGATCTTGAAAGGACTTCTGAAACCCTCCTTCGAGGAGGGTTTGGAGAGTGCTTCCAGCTTTAAGTCTTCTCCATCTAAAGCTAAAAAGCGATCCCCAGCTCCATCAGTATCCTCGGAGCCGATAGAGAAAACTGCTAAATCTTCAATGACATCCTCGGCTCCATTGTCCTCGGGGCCGCAGGAAGTGTCTGTTTCTATGCAGCCTGCTTTGGCTCTTATTCTCTCGGAGCTTGTTCGGAGCCGGTCGCCTAGCATTAGGCCGGTATCTCCTCCTCCTCTTCACAGGTCTCCTTCAAAGAGGAGGTCTCGATCTCCTTCCCTGTCTTCTAAAAATCCTCCAGGACCTTATCGGATGTGGATGTCGATAGAGTAGTGTAGAGACTTCTCTAGTCACTGGTACTGGCTAAATTGTTTTCGGCTCCAACCCAGTCGGCTCCGGAGTCGGTCCCTCTACCTGCGTCGATACTTCCTCCTTCGAGCGCATCTCAGCTTTCAGAGCCAGAGTGCTCGGCTCCGTTTGATGTCCTTAGGTCTGTTCCGACAGCCCCTCCTGGCTTATCGGTTCCGACGTCCACTGGGTTCAGGACTCAGGATTCCTTGGTCGGACCCGTGGGGGAGGCTTCGGGACACCTCTCTGCTCCTAGTCTCCCTCTCGGTGCTTCAGCGTGGGGAAGCCTAACTCTTGTCTTGGCTTTGGACCTGGTCCCTTCTGATCCAAGGTCTTCCATGGCTGGTCGATCTTCGGACCCGGGGGGACCAGCTTTCGAAGGCCATGCGGAGTGTGCTGGCCAGGTCGTCAGCGGCATCATGCGGTTCGGTCACTCTGTCCCCTACAGCACCAATGGTGGTCTCTGATCACCCTCTATCTCTTGACAGTGGAGCTCCAAGGCCTCAGGGTACCACCACGAGTGGTCCACATATTTCTGGGGGCCCCTCAGAGTTTTTGCCTGAGGAGCCACCCAGAAAGAGAACGTGCAAGAGGAAGCACATAGATTCCCAAGATGAGTCTCTCATGTCAGACACCGACCTCGAGGAATCGGAGGGGTCCCCTAAGTCATCCTCTGAGGATGTTTCTTTCTCTAACATCCTAGAGATTTTGAAGCAATGAGGTGACTGGCCATCCAAAGCCCCCTCCGAAGAGGAGTCTGTGTTCCTGAAGGCCTCCTGGTTGTCTCCGCCCTCCGACGAGCTTCTGGATCTGGTTTGTTGAAGGGTGTGGGAAACCCCTGACTCTATGGAACCAGTCCCCAGGAGACACAATACATTTTTGTCTGCCCCTTCTGATAAGGACTTTCTATCCAAGGGTGTCCCTGTGGATGCCATGGTGGTAGCGGCCACCAAGAAGGAATTGGCTCAGACTTTTTCCACTGTCCATCCCCCTAACAAGGAGTCTAGGACCATGGACCAGTATGGGAAGCGTATGTTTTTTTCAGCGGCCTTTACTTTGTGGTCATTGAATTACTTATCACACTTTACACAGCTCCAGAGAGATCTCCTAAAGGAGCTTGGAGATACTGTAAGGGGTAACGTTTCTGAGGTGGAGGCTCAGAAAGTCAACTCTCAGATGTCTACCCTCAATTCTGTTGCAAATTCCTCCATGAGGCTGACCTCTCACGCAGCCGAGGGAGCGAGTAGGGCAGCAAGTTCAGGAGTCGCTCTTAGGAGATATGCCTGGATGCACCTTTGTCATTTCCCGGAGACCTTCAAGTCTACATTCACCAACGCCCCGTTTGATGGTTCCTCTTTGTTCGGAACCAAGGTGAAAGACACACTCACTAGGTGCAAGCAAGAGGGAAAAACTCTGTTTGCCGTAGGAATCCATTTTTCCCTTCCCTCTAGGCCTTGTCCCAAGGCCCAGAGGAGTGGGAAGATGTGGTTCAAGAAATCAGAGTTTTTTTTCGATGCACAAGGTGAGTCCCCCTCCAGAGGCAGGGGAGGGGGTGGTTATTCAGGTAGACGCCGCCCTAGGGGCAGAGGAGGCCCTCGTAACTTGGGAGACCGCGATTCCTTTTGTGGTTATCCCTACCACCGCTCCTGATGGGAGGCCCGACTATGCGTTTCCGGAGCCAGCCAGGGGTCGCATCTCACTATACCCGGAGGCCTGGCAAGGTATCACCCAGGACCAATGGGTTCTACGAATAATTTCCAGAGGATATATCATTCCCTTCTCATCAACTCCACCTCCAGTCAAGAAAATCCTGGATGTTTCACCCAGTCAAAGGGATTCTGCAGCTTCAGAGGTTTCAAAGCTGCTAGAAAAAGGAGCCATCCAACATGTCCCCTCAAACCAGATCAGATTAGGGACTTGCTCCAGATTCTTTTTGGTGCCGAAAAGGACAAGGGGACCTGAGACTCATTTTGGATCTCAGACTATTGAACACCCATGTGAACAAGTCCAAGTTCCGAATGGTCACGTTACAATCTATTCTCCCATTGTTGGGAAAAGAAGTGTGGAAGTGTGGATGTGCTCCATCGACCTCAAGGATGCTTACTACCACATAAAGATGGACAGGGCATCCAGAAGTCACCTACACTTCCGGCTGGGAGCCAGTCACATTCAGTTTCGAGCCCCGCCCTTTGGTCTCACCACAGCCCCAAGGGTGTTTACCAAATGCATGGCAGTGGTGACTGCTCACTTGAGACGTCAGGGATTCCAAGTGTTTCCATACCTGGACGACTGGCTCCTTACTGCCACCACCAGGCATCGGCTACTTCAGACCAGAGACGCCACTATCAACCTATGTCAACAGTTGGGCATCACCTTGAACTGCGAAAAATCTGCCTTGTTGCCCTCGCAGCGTGTCACCTTTATAGGCGCCAAATTAGACACCGTGCTCATGCGGGCGTTTTTACCACAGGAAAGAATCAGAGCTTTACAACAAAAGATTTACGCCTTGCTCCCTCTGAGGAGAGTGAAGGCAAGATTAGTCCTCCAATTGTTGGGGACGATGGCTGATACGATTATGTTAGTTTCCCTGGCAAGGTTACATATGAGGCTCCTTTAGTGGCTACTCTTCGCCCAGTGGTCTCTTCAATGTCTTCCACTTTCTCACCCTATTCTGCTCACAGAGAGGTGCAGACAGGATCTCAGTTGTTGGCTTCACACCGACAACCTCAGTGTGGGAAAACCCTTCATTCCTTCGCCTCTGGTTGCCACGGTGACCACGGATGCCTCCCAGATTGGGTGGGGGGGCATTATCTAGGCAGGATAGTCCAAGGCACGTGGCAAGAGCACGAGATGCATCTGCATATCAATGTCCTGGAGATGAGAGCAGTGCTACTAGTGTTGCAAGCACTTCAGAGCTTTCTTCCTCTCGGGACTATTACAATCCACTCAGACAATATATCGGTGGTATGGTATCTGAACAAACAGGGAGGAACCAAGTCATATCCCCTTTGCAGAGAGGCCATGCGAGTGTGGCAGTGGGCAGTGTCTTCCCAACGTTTTCTAGTAGCAATGCACATTCCGGGGAAGTCCCCTGTGATCGCAGACAGGCTAAGCAGAGCTATTTTGATGCCTCATGAGTGGTTCCTGAACTGTCAAGTTGCGGAGTAGATGTTCCGCAGGTGGGATCAACCTTGCTGCGACCTTTTTGCCAGCCCCCTCAATGCCAAATGCAGCAGCTCCTTCACCCTTATTCCCCCTCAGGAAGAGTCACCCAGGGACGCTCTAGTCCACGATTGGCCCTCCAGTCTAGTATATGCCTTCCCTCTGGTTCCTTTATCAGAGGTTATTCAGAAAGCACAATCCTTGGGAAGCAAAATGATTTTGATTGCTCCACACTGGCCTTGTCAAATTTGGTTCCCTTTTCTCCATCCCTATCTCATGGATGCTCCTTGGATTCTGGACCCACAACCAGACTTACTTACTCATATGTCAGGGCAGCTCCATCCCTCTCTTCGGACCCTCCAGTTGACAGCTTGGCTACTCCACTTCCGTCATTAGTTAGGCTTCACCATTTTTCGCCGGATGTGGTTCATATTCTATCTTCCTCTCATAAGCCTTCGACCAGGAAGTTTTATTACAGCAAATGGAAGAGGTTTTCCATCTGAGCACATGCCAAACAGATTGACCCTTACACAGCTCCAATCTTGTCAGTATTGGAGTTCCACTCTATGCTTTTCAACCAGGGATCAGCTGCCGCAGCCATTAAAGTCCAGTTGGCGGCGATTTCTACTTTTCACGTCGCAGACGAACCTAGTCTTATGGCACATAGACTTTGTAAGGCTTTCCTGAAAGGCACTATGTTGCTTCGTCCTCCTGTCTCTGAACCTGTTATGCCTTGGGACTTAAACTTTGCTCTACAGGGTCTTGCTTCACCCCCCTTTGAGCATGCAGCCACTTGTGATTTAAAATTCTTAACTTGGAAGACTGTCTTTTTGGTAGCCATCACGTCAGCCAGACGTGTTTCGGAGCTTCAAGCCTTATCAATTAAACCATCTTGTTTGATTTTTCATAAGGACAGGGTTTCTCTCAGACCGAATCCTTCCTTTCTTCCCAAAGTAGTGTCAGTTAGGGACCTTAACCAATCCATTGAATTACAAATAACGAACAATGAAACCAAACTAACTTAAAAACTAACAGAGGTAGAAACCTTCACAGACCACTTTGAGACAGTAATTTTTAGTGCTTTCTTTCACGTTTATTGCAGTGAACTTCTTCAGAAGAAGTTCTCTGCAATAAACGTGAAAGAAAGCGCTAAAAATTACTGTCTCAAAGTGGTCTGTGAAGGTTTCTACCTCTATTAGTTTTTAAGTTAGTTCAATCCATTGAATTACCAGTGTTTTTTCCTCTGTTCTCGAACAAGGCAGAATTCAAATTTCATCAGTTGGATGTGCACAGACAATTACGATTTTATTTGCACAGAATGAAGGACCTCAGAAAATCTGATCAGTTGTTCCGTTTCATTTCAGAAAACGGAATCAGGTCTCCTGTTTCCAAAGTCATGTTGTCTAGGTGGATTTCCAGTTGTATTTCTTTCATTTATACTTCAGCGGGAAGAGATTTACCGTTCCGGGTGAAGGCTCACTCTACCTGGTCTGTATCTACGTCTACAGCTTTTCAGGCCAGATTGTCTATGGATGATATTTGTGCTGCAACTACTTGGGCATCTCCTCACACCTTTGTTACTCATTACAAGTTAGATGTGGTATCTAGAGGCAGGTCTTCCTTTGGTTCCACAGTGCTGAGGAGTATATTCCACTGAGCCTCCCAGGATTTAGGTGCTGGGGACGCTGTCCCATGGGTAAGAATGTAGGCGAGATTGGACTACATAACATCAAGAAGTTATGTACTCACCGTAACGTTCGATGTATGTAGTCCATCTCGCCTAACATTCTTCCTTACCCCCCCCCCCACTTTCCCCCATCCTGGAGGATCTAGAGGTTAGGCCTAGTTTCAGAATTCCCTTCATTCTTGGTTTGTTCTTCCTTCCTTAGTTGGTGTTATTAATGGAGAGTGAGTGGAGGTGCTCGCAGCAAACTAGATCTGGGGATAGAGAGCAGTGCAGAATGGGATACCATCTTAGCCCAGCCAATTGAAAGACTTTGAGCTAAAGTATGGCCGAGTCAGAGCCGACATTCGGCTCTGAACCCATGGGTAAGAATGTGAGGCGAGATGGACTACATACATTGAACGTTATGGTGAGTACATAACTTCTTGTTTTTAACTCGTACAAAACTGTAAAAGATGATAGCACTGAAATACTAGCGAAATTTCATCTCTCTTGCCAGGCTTGCTGTTGAACAATCACAGTGTTACTGCATAATTGTGAACAGCAAACCAACTTTTCAGTACTGTTAAGTGAAGACACTAGAAACAAGTAATGATGGGAAAGTTTCTTACCTTTCTGTGCAGATGGCATCTTCTGACTTTTAGGTAGCTTTTGTGGAGTAGATTCTTGTACACCGTGTTCATGCATGTTAGAGGACTTAGTTACAGCCATTGGCTTCTCAGAGCCAGAGACTTCGTTTTGGTAACATTCATCGTCTTTGTGCACTGGTTGTAGCAATGAAGATGTGTAACAATATTCACCTTCACTGGATTTAATGTGGATTTCCAAAAATGGTGTGATGTGGTCTTCTTGTTCCTTAGCGGTTACCTCTGACTCTAATTCTGACTCTGATGAATGTTCAAGAGCCTTGTCCATTTCTTTGTGTCGAGTGTGGAAGTGTTTATTTGAATTCCTTAGTGTTAATTTGTGATGTACCTCTACAGATATGGTTTCTTGGATACCTGATAATTGTTGGTCTAATTCCACTGGCTTGTGGAGAGTAGCCATGTGAGACGAAGAAGTACCATTTTCAACAGAAACTGAATTTTTAGGTTCTTCTTTTGGCATACCATTAGATTTGGGTTGAAATTGTGCAGTCTCATCTTTCTTTTGCACGTGGTCTAGTGGCTTATTAGTAGTTTCTGGAGGAACTGCTGTCATGAAAACTTCAGGAATAGGCAGCTCTGTGGACATTGTTTTTACTGCACATTTTGCTTGCCCCTCTGTAAGCATTATTTTTAGAATTTCTCTGTTTGACTTTTGATCTTCACATTGATAAGTTGTTGAACTAGGTTTCTGAGTAAGTGATATTTGTGGTGGAGTTTGCTCAGTCTTTTGTTTATCTTGAAGAACCATGGATGATTTATGAGGAGAGATGAGTTTTGCAGTAGAAGCAGATGCTGCTGTTTGTTCTGTCTGAAGATGTTCTATTGCTGAAGAAATATCTGAATGCTTACATGGAATAACTGTTGTTTTTGACATAGCATTCTGTGTCGTAGTGAGATCAGTTTGGTCGCCTGTTGTCTTACCTTTGGAAGTAGGGTAGCATTGTTCTATATTCTGCTCTATATGTCTACTGGTAGAAACTGTTTCAGCAGGTGCAGATTGCGTTTCAGAACGGGCAGCTTCTATTCCCATCATTTGATCATTATCAGAGGATGATGGCACTGCTGCAGAAGCTGTTGACTCTAGTTTAGTGGACCTTGGAAGAGGCACTGTAGTGTACGAGTCAATCTGGGACACCACCTTTGTTAAGGAAGAGAGAGGTTCAAGGTATATTGTAGTAGATGGAGCTTGAGGTGCTTCTTGAGAAGCAGAAGCCGTAGATGACTGTAAATTATGTTGGGAGCACAGAGTAGGGTACTTGACCTCACTGGGTGCTAGTGTTGCACTACCATTTAAAGTAAAATTACATCCTGCAGTCCAGTCAGCACCAGACTGGGGAGGTGCTGTGCCATTATCAGAGGAAGTCACTGTTTCGGATCCAAACTGGGTAGAACTGTGTTGACGTCGAGCCGGCGATCTTGCTTGTAGAGTTATATGGCATGATGGGGTTTCAGTGGCAGTAACAGTGCATGGTACTTTATAAGTGCCTAATGGTGCTCGGTAGTAAAATTTAATGGGAAGTTCTGCTTCTCTTTGTGCTGTAGTTGCATTCAGTAGTAGTGCCGAGTGTTCAGTTTCCTGAGGCTGTGGAGAATCTAGTAGCACTTTTTTTGAATATTTGTCATAAAAAAATACAGAAGGCTTGACAAAAGCCTCTTTTGATATTGCTGCTTCTTTCATTGCTTTTGATGATGCCAACAGGGGTGTCACTGTTTTAAAGAGTAGGTGCAGTGTTAAATTGACATATTAATTATGCATCATTTATTTTTCATCTGTGTTTACAGTAATACTTCAGTTCTGAACACAATTGATTCATCTACTGTTCTAAAGCAATAGGCTAAAGAAATTAGATAACTTCCCTAGAAATTCAGCACTGATACAACAGGCTTGTTTTTTCTTCTTTTGAGGGAGACAGCATGTATTTAAGACTCTTAAAAAAAGTTGAGATGCTATGATTAAACTATTACTTGTTACTTCATTAATTTTTTATTGACCTCCAATGTCCTTCATAAACTAATGTAGTTCTGTAACCACATAGCTTGTGTCTGTCTGCTAGCAAGACTGTCCAGTCTTGTATTGCATGAGTTTCTTAACTGAGTCCTGTGAACTGCGTGTATTTTGTGTATGTCTGTGTAGATAGAGCGCGAATGGTTGATAATCCTGATAGACTAGTTAAAATAAATAAGGAAGAGAGTCACTTAGCCAACATTTTGTGTATGGGTCTTTGTTTTTATAACTTTCTTCATAGGTATTTGCACAGTTAGTAATAATCCCACAAGTGTTTGCCCAGCTGGCAAAGGACAACAGAAGACTGAAACTGGAAGAAAACCAAATCACAGAGCACACAGTTTCAAAATCTATCACAAATGCAATAAAGGAATTGTGTGAATTACTTTCATGGAATTTAAATGGCATATGTAAAGTGTATCTGACTCACTTAACTACGAGTTATTAAGGTACAAATTTAGTAAATAAAATTTTGTGATTTGTGAAGACTACATAGACTGAAGCAACAGAAACAAAAGGATTCAAAATGACTTTTGTTGACCAGTATCAGTGCTGCATTGCGTTATGCTGTGGACTGTTTTCTGAGAGTTTTCGAAACTGACACAGGCTAAATGATGGAATTGTGTGTGTTTCATGAAAGTAGAAGCTTTCTGAGGGTAGAGCGTGTTAATTTGCTGATAATAGGATATGCAAAATTTGGAGGGCTCTGTTTTCTGTTCTCCCTCTAAACCACTCATAAGATATCATTGGTTTTGAAGCCACTGAATTTTGTTCAGGAGAATGATTGAGGAGTGTGCAATTGTAATCAATTGATTTTAGAATTTGTCTTTCGCTTTCAGTTGCCTACTTCCCCAAAATACTTGTACATAGAGAGTGCAGGAAGGTAAAAGAGTCCATACTAATGATATCTGTTGGTATGCTTCATATATAAAAACACATTTGTACCAAAACATTTTGTGGAAACAGTGCTGGCACCCACTAGGCATGGTGCTGCCTCTGATTCTTACCATCTAGAAGGAATTGGCCTGGTAGTCCCTACAAGTGCTAATCTACCTTGTTATAACCTTTATGACCCTATCTTGCACCCAGATCCATACTCCTGATGCCTCCGTGCTGCTTTGGGGAGATCATACTCAAAATGTCAAGGTATAGGGACTATGGAGTACCTGTATGGTGATGAGGTAGATCATTATAAAGGAGATGATTGCTCTCCTTTTAATATCTTCAGAGCTATCTTACATCCAGGGACCTTTCATGTGATTGCAAAGAACAGGACCAAGATGAGGTGCATATACAAATGGAGGCATCGAGTTGTACCTGTGATGAGTTAGTGCCAGCTGTGCTGGGGTATTAGGACAGTGCATGTATACCATATGCCAGCATAGCTATCTGGAATTTTGTAAAGAATTATGTAATTTCACTGTCAAACTGATTTGTACAGATGCCTGCGTTAAAAATGTATCAGCAGTTGGTCCTGCCGGACAGAAAATAAATATGCATGTATGTCAGACTGCATTGTTGTGACTAAAGAAACTTGTATATTTTAACAGAGGATACTGGAAGGGAATGGGCTAAGCACAGCCCGGCTAACCTTAACAGAAATAGACTGAAATTAAATGACTTGGTGTAGGCCATAAAGATTTTATCTCACAGGTCTGAATGCATCCAGAGACGCAATGCCTGTGAAAAGCCTTGGCTGGGATCCTGCCGTATTGTCCTTAGTGGTGAACTAATTGCTGGCCTGGGGTTCTAGAGAATGGCTTGTTACTTACTGCAGGAAGGATGGAAGTGTTGGAATTGTTTTACAGTTTCCAGATAATGTGATAAACCTTAGCTAAAGTTATGCGTGTGTATTCTGACACATCAATGTTAGATCCTGGATCTGTTTCTAGTGGGAGGGTAGTGTCGGAACCACTGAGTCAGGTGACCAGATGTGATGTCATTCTGTAGTCAGTACTGAAATTGTATTTGAATACTAGTGAGAGATGTGAGATATGCACTCTGTTGTTGGACCTGACAAGACACTCATCCACGTTCATCTTACTTTAGTAACTAGAGAACAGTAATTCTTCAGTTATTTAGAAAAATATAGTGAGGTTAACTTAATGCATTTTTTTCTGTATCTGTCTGAGTCTTTCTATCTGTGTTTTTTTGTGTGTTTCTTGTGATTGAAACTCTGGTGTTTATTGGAAATAGATATTCAGTATTTTCATGTTTATTTTTTATTATTTGTTGTTAAATGTATCTAAACCTTTCATTGTGGCTGGTCTTTTAGAAGATATTTAACCTTTGAGAATACTTGGCATTTATTTAGTTGCACTGTGGCTTCACTTTCCTGAAAGTCTTGATGCTTTGTTACACACTACCATTTGTATGAGTTTTAATTTTACTAAGTATAATTGGGTACCCTGGTAAGAGCCTTAAAGTAGCTGGCTTCAGATGTACTGGTGGCAGTAAATCTTTGTAGTATGGGTGGATGTGGCAGACCAGAGAAGCTGTGCCCGACTTTCCCAGGTGTGTGTGTGTGTGTGTGTGTGTGTGTGTGTGTGTGTGTGTGTGTGTGTGTGTGTGAAAATCCTCAATGTAGTAGTCTCACTGTGGGCAAAAAAAAACAGTGGTTTTCCAACCTGGAGCATGTAATCAAGAAAGGACCTGCCCTCCCACAGTCTTGTACTCTTCTGAGTCAGAATGAAGTCCCATTAGTGCACTGCAGTCTGCCCAGCAGCAGTAAGGATGATTTTTAGTCTGATGTTTACAGAGATCAGTGTGGTGTGGAGTGCTACAGCTGGAAGTCTCAGAATCTATGGTTCCACAATACTTAGCAGAATTTTGTCAAGCAGACTTTCTTGTGCTTTTATTTGAGTACATCTGACTGCAGTTGCTGTTTGCCTTCAGCATGAGACCCACTTCTCTTCTGGAGTACAGTTTAGCTATTTGTATCAGGAATGTTGCATCCTAGGCACCCCCCTCAAAACATGTGATACCCCCAAGAGACTTCTGTTTTTTGGCAGAAAAAACTTTTCCACTCTAGTAGCATGTACCACAGCAAGAAGGATATCATAGCTGCTGGCACTTAAGGCTGGAGAGCATTCCACAGTGTCCCACAGGAACAGAGTTATCTTCAGGAAAAAGTTCTCGTTAGATTTGTCAGGATCACAAAAGTGTGACACCTTGTTCACAAACCTGCTGCAGTTAACATGCTGATTACACTAGAAGTATGTGAAAAGGAAGTGATGCAGCTTTCTTAGCCAGATTATTTGTTTTGCTTGCGACATGTCATTATGGGTAAATGAACTTAGAAGTTTCTCAAGGTCACCTTTCATCGGTCATCAAACTTACTGAAAGTGACTTTGTAGCCTCTGTGAGTCCCTGTGTATCGTCCATGAATGTACTTTTGCCATACTTGAGCATGGCATCATTTTCCAGTCTTTCCAGTACCAGGAGCCACTATCAAATGTACTGAAGTTTAGAATAGGTGACTTGCAGGACTAGAACCTGTGGGAATACCTCATCTTGCACTGAATGCTTTAAATTTGACATATCCTCCCACAGAAAATAAAAAATGGTATGCTCTTTTTGAGAGCTTAGATGGAAAGATTTCCAGATGGAAAGGGGGAATGCAAGTGCTCTTACCTGTATGGTGGGGTGGGAAGAAATCTGTACCACAGAAGACAAAGATCAAGCAGACCTTAATGTTTACTTTCATTAAATGATCCATAATTAGTTCAAGGCAAAATAAACAAAGCATTTGTAAAGCAAGTGTCTGTAACCACGTTTATTGCCCATTTACCTAATCAAACATGTCTGCACACCATAAACCACACTTGACACCATTACACCTAACTGCTTCTTGCTTGAATGCTTAAAATGCTGACTAAATGTTTAGATTAACAAGGACTTTTAATTCTCTTTTCATATTTAACAGCATCTGATTTGCCCTAAACATTCCTAAGACTGATTACTGCAAAGAAACCAGGAGTATCTTTGTGATACTATTTGAGGGACTGCTTTTAGTTTTGTTTTGCTTTTGCCATTGACGCTTTGTGATCTACTCTTTTGCTTAGAATCAAAATATTAGGATTTAAAACTATAAAATCTGATTATTAATATGACTGCTGTAAAATTTCTTCTGCCAAAACAACTTTCCTGCAAAATCGATCATAGTAAAGTTAAGTGCATGCATCAAGTATGACACTTACCTTTCTTGTCATGCAATTCACTGACAATGTCGTATTGTGTAAGATGTGGATTTTCTGCAACAATAACAATTATGTTAAACTTCCATGAAGCAGCATTGCGTTTACTAATCAATAACACAATTATTTTCTTAATACTTGTAAATGTGTCTGTGATTTATTCATTTATCATCTTTTTGTATGCTAGAAATGTTTGATTCAGATATGCTGTCATTTTGGCAATAGATACAAGATTGAAGTGTAAAATGTCATGCATGTTTTAAGTTATGGATTCAGAAAGGACTCCTTGAGAAAAATTCAAAAATCTGAGATGAATTGCTTGGTGTTTGGACAGATAATCACAACAGATGTCCTGACCGAAATTATTGTTCCAGTATTCTTAGCAAATGGGTTTTTGTCCATTGATGTCCAGACAGGGTAAAAAAGCTTCATCTTCCTGAGGGCGTACATCTGCTGAGTGACCTCAGCTCATATGCATCTGGGTATATAGGTGGAGGTACGCACAAGTACCCCAGGCTATCTCACCACCAGCCCAAATGCATCTTTTTGCATCTGTCAGACTGATCTTCATTGGGTTGTTGGTACTGTTACTTTGCTTTTATCGCATTTCAGTTAAAAGCCCCTTTTCTAAGTCTGCTGATTGTGTAGATCACTTTTGTTTGACGTCAGCTAGTGGGGATACGTGTCCCATAAAAAGGACTTGCACACTAAGTATCTTTTTCTGTTTAAGCCTGGAGCACAATGACAAAACCTGTCCCATCTGCCAGTTATTCATCTCTAAAACACTTAGGTCAGTGCTTTCCTCCCTGAACATGTTCCTTGAAACTCGACATCTTAAAATGCTTGACCCAAGTCAAAATGGCAGAATCCCCCCACATTGTCTTTCCACCCAAGATGAAACTTAAAGATCCCATGATGACTCGCAGCCTTGTATCTCTGAGTCATATGTACCCGCTGCGGTTACAAAACCCGCTGTCTGTCAGGTACTCTCTGTTGCCCAGTACCAAAACCCTGTTGGAGGCTGGTATGGCTCCTGAGGCCTTGCATGTGATAGACGTTTTGGACAAAGTGTCTTATTTCAGAGTGCCCACGTGGAGTGCCTCAAATCCTTGTCAGGAAAAAGGTTCCTAGTATTCTGATTGAAGTGTGCCTAGATTCTGAACCTCCGAGACTACTTTAGGCGGATGTTACACCTGAAAAGAAGAAGCAAATGTGTGCCCTCCCCATACAATTTCTAAAGTTCAAGAATGAATGGACTTCCCCCAGGGCTTACCTAAAGCAATCATGGCCCTGAAACTTCCTTTGCGTCACACCGTCACAGGCCATGCCACAAAGGCATACTCAAGATTACTCTCTCCCAAAGGAGGAATAATATCTGGGTTCTGATCACTCCCTAGGTTATTCCTCACAGATTCATTCCCCTGAATAGCTTTCCTTTGATGAAGGGGACTGCCTCTCCCCTGACTGCCTTACTGAGGAAGCCTCCTTTGAAGAAACCATCCAGAACACGAGACATTTTGAATGGTGCTCTAAGGAAATCTCAGCGGTTCAAAAGAGATACTACCATCTCCTGGAAACGGGCTGTCCAGCCCCCTCCCCAGTCCCCTTCATAGGAGATGAATACCAGAACGCCTTTCAGTCTACATCTTCAATTCCGGATTCTCACCCTCTGGCACCTAAAAGACTTCAAGGTGTCTGATGAACTAAAATACCTTTATAAGAACTCTGTGACTGAACCTGGCTGCTCTTTCCCTATCTTCTGACAAGTCTTCTAAACTTCTACCCAGTGCTAATGCTCTCCCACCTGACAAGGATAGTAGGGCTATGGGTAGGTGGGGTAAGGTCTACACCTCTGCCACCTTTGCATTCAGAACTATCAATTACTAGACGCAGATGGCTAAATATTTGCTGTGCGTCTTGCAGTCTCTGAATAAGGTAATCTCAGACCCACAATCTACAGATTCTAAGCAACAAATACAGACCTTACTATTGCAATCAACTAAAATTTGTTAGGCATAGCATCAAATGCAGCTATGATGCTGTGGATGCCTCTTCCAGGGCTGCAGCCACAGGTTCAGTCATTAGACTAGGCAAAGACCTCCTGTTTGGTCCTGAAGTTGCAAAACTCTTCAAAGCCTTACAAAAGCAGGGCAAGACCATGAAGGACTGTATGCAAATTCTACTTTCTACAGTCTGTAGGTACCACAGGAATCTACCCAGCCAAGTCCACTTACTGTGCTAAGAAGGACCCTCAGCCCATTCAGAAAAAAAAGTACATCTAGAAAGAGATTCTCAGACCAACCACATAGGGAATCTCTTTCAGGGAGGATTCACTTTGAAGGCAAAAACCTGTGACTACTTTTACAACTACATCCCTCCCCTTCTCAACCCTCCATCCCTCTTTCAAATACTTTCTATGTCCCTTCCTTTCTGGGAAATGGTGACCCACAGACAAATGGGTCCTGACTGTCATCAAAGAAGGCTATGCCTTGTCATGGGAGAGCATCACCTGTCTAAAGAGCTTGCCTCATCCACTGCAAAACCAGCTCCCGTTGCTTGACCTTGTCATTCAGAACCTAATAGATTAAGCCACCTTAGAAAGAGTGCTACCTTCCTTTATTGGAAAAAGGTTCTATTCCAGAATCTTTCTGGTTGTCAGGAAGGAAGAGCCGTGGAGACCCATTCTGGATCTCTCTCTTCTAAACACCTTTCTAAAAGTACCCACTTTCAAGATGCTCTCTCTTCATACCCTTCTGCCTTTCATTCCTTTCTTTGTATCTCTAGACCTGAAGGATGTCTACTTCCAAATCCCCATTTGACCTTCTGACAGGAGATTCTTCAGATTTTTCTCGGGCTTGTCACATTTTCATTTTATTGCCATTTGGTCTTTCAGCAGCACCAAGACTTTTTTTTTTTTTTTTTTTTTTTTACAAAGTGTTAAGCTCCAGTGGTAACTTTCTGTCACGCACAGGGTATTCATATTTTCCCTTAACTGGATATCTACCAATTCAAGCTCTTTCTATAGACTCCCTCTTAGAGCGTATACATTTTACCATACATCTCCTGTTCATCCAAAGGTTCACAATCAACTAAAAAAAATCCTCTCTCACACCCACTCAGGACCTGTTTGTTTCTGGGTTGCAGACTAGACACATGCTTTCTTTCCTTTCTCCAGAGAAAATTCTCAATCTGGCCACTTTTTTTCAAAAACCTCTACTCATTGTCTCACTGTACAACAAGGGGTTTCATGGCAGCTTCCATTCCATTAATTCTTCTGGCCAGACTGCATATGAAGAAAATTCAATGATATCTGAAATCGGTCTGGTCTCAACATTCCCATGCCCTGGATACCCTAATCACCCTATTTTCTTGCTTCAAGAAGGAGCTGTTCTGGACAAAACAAAAACTGACCGATTCTTTTGTCTCATTCGTGGAATCCAGACTTAGACATTCTGTCTGTAAGCAAACCATTGCTTCTTGGGTATCTAAAGCTGTTTCTTTCTGTTACAAACATTATGGGAAAGCCTTTCCTTCATGCCCAAGAGCATATTCCACAAGGGCGGTGAAATTCCCCGGGGGTAGTCGTCAAGGGTGTAGATGCCAGGTTCATCTTGGAGATGGCCACCTGGCCTTCATTGCACACATTCACCAAACATTACAAGATTGATGCCTTTTTCTAGGTCTGTCCTGTGGTCTCTTGGACAGCTCATTGTCCCTTTACCCAACCTCTTTCCTCTTTACCTCTGTCAGCTCTAGGAATCATGCACATGTTAAGAATACTGCAACAGTGATATCAGTCAAGACGTGGTACAGTTGTATAAGAACTTACATTGATGGTAGATGTCTTGTTGATCACTGTTGCAGTATTTTCCCTCCCTCCTTTCCCTCTTCTTTTCCTCCGTTCCTATGTTTCTCTTTCCCTCTGCTGTAAACTATCACGTAATAGACTGTTTTCAAGGGAGTTCACTTACCTCTTCAAGTTACACCTTTCCTAGCTAACCACTTTCCTCTCTTAATAGTCATCAAGCTGCTGGCTTGGTGATACTGAGGTACTAGTGCATATGTCTGCCTATATACTCTAGTGCGTATGAGCTGAGGTCACATATTATGCCCTTGGGAATATAATGTTTTGGTATATTAGCTGGGCATCCGTGAACAAAAACCCATATGGTAAGTTCTTACACAACTTTACTTTTTCTATGATGGTCTTAATTGTGGATGGTGATTCACCCAGTCAGAAAACTAATATAATCTGTTCTTCCCCAAGTAACTTCTTTTTTCTTAGCTGAACCATAAACTGATTTCTTTTTTAAATACCTTTTTTCACTTTGTAGCATAAGTCCCTTATGGTAATTTTTAACATCTTGCTCATACATTCCCCAGATGCTGCCTGATTTTTGGCTATTGCTTCAACTTTTCCTAGAGTCCTGGTTTGTAGGTCTGGCTTTTTTCCTGGAACATGGACAACTCACTATGACCAACACACATGGGGCATGACATGACCTACCTGCCTTATTTTCCTCTGTGTCCACTGAGATTTTGTTATCTTCAGCTCTCTCCTGCCTGCTGTGGTTGCTAGTTATGTTACCATGCAACACTTGACTGAGGATGGATGAGTAATTCTGCCATCTCCACCCCCTCCCTGGGTTAGAACATAGTGCAGCCTTTGACATTGGGTGCTTCCCTTACTGCAACACTGTTAGACACCCCCAGGTTTGCTGGCTGTATTGCCAGTATTGTGACATGTATTTTAAAAAGTGGAAATGCTGCCACTGTATTTATTTGTTTGCTAACTGTGGTAGAACAGTCATCTCTCTCTGGACCATTTACAGGTTCAAACCTGGAACACCAAAAAAAAAAAAAAAAAAACCCAGAAAATTGCAAAGTATAAAGTACAGCAAACAAATTGGAATTACAGCATACAGTGCAACAATTACATAGCTAATGTAAAATCAGTGTAAAACAGTTAAATATGGGGAGGGGGAAACAGAAAAAAATTTATTGAGGATGCACTTGAGTATATAGGGCAGAGTGTTCTTTTTTCTTTCATTACTTACTCTAATGGTAATAGTTATGTCTGTGTACATAGTATGTATAGAGACTTTTAACATCAAGTGGAGTAGTAATGGCATTTTGTTTAAAGTTGTGGGTGTTTTAAGAGAGAGGGTTCATGTGTCAAGGAGACAGAAGAGGAGGGTGGTGGAATCATGTACTTGTATCAGCTAATCTTTGCCAGTGCTCGACACAGATGTCACTTTTGCTAGGGTTGCACTACCTTTGACTGTTAAATAGCTGATGCTTTAAAAAGCAGCCTTACAGGATTCTCTGATTCATGGTGACCAGAAATATAAGAATACAAGGTCATCGTTTCATCTTGTGATAAGTAAAATGTTTTTCTTTTTTTTTGCCTCTTTCCAAGCAAGACATCCAGTTACAGTACATATCGGTAAAGTTGACAACAAACCCCAGCTGTTATCCGTGAAGTAAGAATCCACGTACAGTTTTCCTTTCTGGGTGTCCGTGGTGGTAGATGTATAGTCTCTCACCAGTGATGAAGAAGGGTTCTGCTGCTGCACACATCATCTTATTAAAAGGCTGTCAGTAGAAAGCCAACATTAGGAGGTGGGAGAAGAATAAACAAAACACTCTTCTTGTCCACAATGTTTAAAAAAACATGAGGCTTTTTCTAACCATCCTGCTGTAAAAGGCCATCTTAAAGACCACTTTCCTGCATGATTCTAAATCTAGACTCTGCAAAACATATTTTTGAGAGTATTCAGAGACATTGTCTCTCTAGCACTTCTAATTTTGCTGTTGTGCTCATCTGCGGTTACAGAGTTAACTGTCCATTCAGAAATGTGTAACAGTTGTATGGAGCAAAAACTCTTTAGCAACTAATTGTTCCAGTTGCATTGCGTTCCTCTACCAACCCATGCAACGCTAATGCACTGGCACCTACAGACCTACATGCACTTACATTCCAACACAACTACATAGTCACACAGAATGCTGGATAGTTGTATAGATAAACCAGTGCAGTCGTAATCATGCCCATACACATGCATGCAAATTAGAAGTTATGTACCTACCATAACGTTCCATGTTAGTTGTCTTCTCTCGCCGCCTTTCTTGCTGGATGGGTTCGGAGCCGATCCTCGGCTCCGACTCGGCACTTGCTAAGCTCGAGAGTCACTTTTACCAGCTTGAGGCAGCCCCATATCCCATGATGCAAGGCGGTAATTACCCAGATCTCGTTTGGTATCTAGAGGAAAAACTGCCTATAAAAACTTTCCACTAAGGAAAGAGAAACACTAACCTAAAAAGGCTATAATGGAAACCAGGTAATCAAGGACAAGAACTATCTGGTGTCCAAGGAAGAAGAATCTTCCAGAGAAAAGGGGAGATCAAGGTCTGTCCAGGCTAGGGGGACAGGAGGGAGGGGCAAGAAAGAAGGCGAGAAGACAACTAACATGGAGCGTTATGGTAGGTACATAACTTCTAAATGTTAAGTTGTCAATCTCGCCTTCATTCTTGCTGGATGGGACCGCGTCTCTAGCACCTCTATCCTGGGTGGCTCAATGGAACAGACTCTTGAGAACAGTGGAACCAAAGCTTGCCCTGTCCCTGGAGGCCAAATCCAATTTGTAATGAGAAACGAAAGTATGAGGAGTGGCCCAAGTGGCTGCTGCACAAATAGTATCTAAGGGTAGTCTAGCCTGAAAGGCTGTAGAAGTGGCTAGACCTCTTGTGGAATGAGCTTTAGGTTTTGAGTTCAGCTGTTTGCCCCTAAGCTGATAAATGTCAGAAATGGTGGAAGATAGCCATCTAGATAAGGTCACTTTAGAAACAGGGAGACCTTTTCTGTTTTCAGCATAAGACAGGAAGAGCTGATCGGACTTCCTAAATTGCTTTGTTCTGTCCAAGTAATATCTAAGTTGGCGATGAACATCTAGGTAATGCAATTTTTGTTCCGCCCTGTTAGAATAATTTGGAAAAAATACAGGGAGATCAATGGATTGGTTTAAATTTGTCTTAGAAGCGATCTTGGGCAAAAAGGATGGGTTGGTTCTCAAGGATACTCTGTCTTTGTGGAAGACCAAATAAGGGGGACGAACACAGAGGGCATAAAGTTCAGACACTCTTCTAGCCGAGGTAATAGCGACTAGAAAAAAGTGTCTTCCAAGAAAGAAACTTTAATGAACATGAAGCAGCCGGTTCGAAAGGGGGAAGTATCAAGGATGTCAGCACTAAATTTAAGTCCCACTGTGGTGGAGGATCTCTAACAGGGGGTTTAAGAAGGAACACTCCTTTGAGAAAGGCTTTACAAAGTTTGTGGGACAAAATGTTGTGGTCTGCAAAGCCGACATGGAAGTTCGAGATTGCAGCCAACTGAACTTTGACTCTGGAAGACGAAGAACCTGAGTGAAAAATTTCCGCAAGGAAATCCAAGACCGACTGAATAGGGGCAGTAAAGGGGTCTATGTTCTTAGATTTTGCCCAAAAAGAGAAGCTTTTCCACTTGCTAAAATAAATCCTCCTGGTAGAGGACTTAAGAGAAGCTACTATGATATCTCTAACGGGGTTAGAGATCATAGGAAGCCTGGCTAAGGAAGGAAGTGGAGCAACCAAGCTGTGAGGTTGAGGGAAGGAACGGACCGGTGCAGTTGACCCGACTGGTGGGTCAGAAGATCTGGGACTGGGTCCAGATGCCAAGGCCGCACCAAAAGATGGCGATGAAGGAACGGGAACCAAATTTGTCGAGGCCAGTAAGGGGCAATGAGAATCATTTTGGCTCTTCGGTAGCTTTCTGGAGTACTTGTGGTATCAAAGGAAAGGGAGGAAAGGCATAAAGAAGTCCCCGGGGCCAATCTTGGGTAAGAGCGTCTCTGGGGGTTTGGTCCGGAAGTGGGAAGAGAGAGAAGAAGTCTGGGCATTTGCTGTTTTGGGGTGTAGCAAAAAGATCGCAGCATGGGCGGCCCCACTTCTGAAAAATCTCCTCCACAATGGATTGCTTGAGAGACCACTCGTGAGGCAAGAGAATAGCTCTGCTCAATCTGTCCGCTATTATGTTGGGTTTCCCGGGGATATGCGTTGCTACCAGAAACCGATGAGAGGAGATTGCCCATTGCCAAAGTCTGAGAGCTTCTCGACACAAGGGATAGGACTTGGTTCCGCCCTGCTTGTTGATGTACCACACGACGGACATGTTGTCCGTGTGAACTGCAATAGTCCCTGAAGGGAGAAAGTCGTTGATGCAACGTAAAAAGCATTGCTCTCATCTCTAGGACATTTATGTGCAGGTGGTATTCGAACGGTTACCATGTGCCATGAACCATCCTGCCCTGATAATGCCCCCCCCACCCGATCAGGGAGGCATCCGAAGTGACCGTGGCTACCGGGGCCGGGGGAACAAATGGTCTGCCCTGATGAACTAGAGGAGAGGAACTCCACCAGGATAGATGGTTCTTGCAGGTTTGTGTCACCAGAATCTTGTGACGCATGGGAAGCTGCTGGAAGGACCATTGGGTGAACAACATCCATTGTAGGAGACGCATGTAAAAGCGGGCCAGAGGAAGAAGTGTTATGGCAGCTGCCATGAGGCCCAACACTTTCAGGACCAACCTGGCTTGTGCCCTTTTGCTGGATAGGATGATCCGAACGTGGTTTTGGATATCTAGGATTTTCTGACTTGTTAGGTTTGCTGACATCAGAGTAGTGTCTAGATTTGCGCCTATAAAGGTAATAGATTGGCAGGGCGACAAGGAAGACTTTTCGAAGTTGACTGAAATTCCTAAGTGACCGCAGAGACGTAGAGTGTAATCTCTGGCTTGGAGAAGTTGATGCCTGGTGGTGGCTGAGAGGAGCCAGTCGTCGAGATACGGAAACACCTGGAATCCTTGACGTCTCAGGTGAGTCGTGACCACTGCCATGCATTTGGTGAACACTCTGGGGGCTGTAGTGAGGCCAAAGGGCAGGGCTCTGAATTGAAAATGACTGGTCCCCAGCCGAAAGCGGAGAAAACTTCTGGAGCGTCTGTGAATCTTTGTGTGATAGTACGCATCCTGAAGGTCTATGGAGCACATCCAGTTGTCTTTGCCCAGAAAGGGCAAAATCGATTGAAGTGTGACCATCCGAAATCTTGTCTTTTTGACAGACTTGTTGAGCCTGCTGAGGTCTAAAATTGGTCTCCAGTCTCCCGTCTTTTTGGGGACCAAAAAGAACCTTGAGTAGATTCCGGACTCTAAATGATCTTTTGGTACTGGCTGGATGGCCCTTTTCTTTAGAAGCTTTGACACCTCTAATTTTGCAATTTCCCTGAGACCGGGTGGTACGTCTGGAAGGGAACCTCTTTGAGGGAAGGGGCTTTCCTCGAAAGGAATCTTGTAACCCTCGGATATGATCGACTGTACCCATTTGTCTTGAGAGAGGGAAAGCCAGGCTTCTGGGTACAGCGACAATCTTCCCCCGACTGCCTCCAAGGGTGGGCAGTCGGGCAACACCTCAGGGATGCTGGAAGGGCTTGTCAGAGAGAGGCTCTCTGGAGCCCTGGTTCTGCGGACCCCCTCTGCCCCTAGGGCGGCGTCTGTTATTACCCCCTCTGCCTCTGGGGGTAAACTGACCACGTGCATCAGGCGTGACTCCTTGTGATTTCCGGAACCACATTTTCCCTCCCTTCTGACCTTTGGGGTAAGGTCTAGAAGGAGTGGAGAAATGGACTCCTACGGCAGAAAGAGTCTTGCCGTCCTGCTCGCACCTGGTTAAAGTGTCCTTCAGCTGAGGGCCAAACAACGCTGTCCCATCAAAGGGAGAGTTTGTGAAGGACACCTTAAAGGGGTCTGCAAAATTACAGAGCAGCATCCAGGACTGACGTCTGAGGGCCACTCCTGTGCCTGCAGCTCTACTCGCCCCATCGGCTGCATAAGAGATGAGCCGCATGGAGGAGTTGGTTATGGAATTTAGGATTCCCAGCTGAGAGGCGATCTTTTCTTGAGCCCCTGCTGCTGACGGATCCTGTACTACTTCACCTAGCTCTTTGAGGATGTCTCTCTGAAGTCTGGTGAAGTGACACACATAATTCAGCGAACGCATAGCAAAGGTTGCTGAAGAGAACATCCGCTTGCCATACCTGTCCATGGTCCTAGACTCCTTGTTAGGAGGATGGACTGGCAAGGAAGGATCTGCAAGTTCCTTTTTGGAGGCGGCCGCCACCACCATGGCATCAACCGGGACACCCTTAGTAAGAAACTGCTTTTCAGCGGGGGCCGTGATAAACTTTGAAGGTCTCCTGGGGACTGGTTCCACCGAATCAGGAGATGCCCACGCATTTCGAGCTATGACTTCCATAAGGGGGCGAAAGGCGGAGACATTCAGGAGGTGGAGGGTCGAGATCCAAAAGCCTCCAGGTATACCGATTCATTCTCGGAGGGATTAATGGAGGGCCAGTTCCCCCTCTGTTTCAGGAGTTCAAGAATGTCTGAAAAGGAGACATCCTCAGAGGGAGATCTTGGGGACCCCTCCGACTCATCTAAATCTGTATCTGATGATGTAGACTCAGGGGAGTCTAAATGCTTCCTTTTGCAGGTCCTCTTACGCGGGGGTTCTCCTGAAGGATCAGGAGAAACCTCGGAAGAGGAAGTCCTTCCCAATGGGGAAACCTGGGGCGATGGATCTCTGGGTCCGGGAGCAAGAGAGCGGGAAGAGGCATCTACAGGCACCATAGAGGGAGGAGCTAAAGGAACCGACTGCTGGCTAAGCTCTGGGGCTAGCACACTCCTCATCACCTCGAAGGCTCCCCTTCCAGGGAGGGCCGCGAGATCCCGCTCCGAAGAAACAGGGATCCCTGGTCCCACCGAAAGGGAAGGCTCCGAAGCAGATGGGGCCGAGCTCACCAAGGCCGAAGCCGTGAGAGGGAGAACGGGGTCGGACAAGGGTCCGATGCCACTCGCCTCCTCGGAGCCGACCAGGGAAGCCCAACGCCCGGATCCCTCCAAGGAACGTCTCAAGGAGGAGATAGGAGTCGAAGACGACGGAGCCGAAAGGTGGTGGTATCTGCTCCGAAGCAGCAACAGTCACGGTACCAATAATCTCCGGCTCCGAACTCTGTAAGAGAGTCGAAGGAGGAATCTCAGGGGGGGTGTAGAATAGCTGACGTCTGATGAGACGGGCTGTGGAGCATCTGGGCTAGTGCCTGTGATTTTATTAGCCTACTCACCACTCTCTCTAAGTCGTGGTCTGAGAGCCTGGACGACCTCGATGATCGGCTCCGATGGCTCCGCTCCAAAAGCAAGGGAGAGGCTGGAGCCGAGTGTATAGACTCCAAAGAAGGAGATCTAGACCTCTTCTTGGATGGAGCCATCGGAGCCGAAGAACGTTCGTCTCCAGGCGGAGCCGACAACTTGTCGGCTCCGAGAGGAGATAAAGATATCTCGGCTCCAGCCGGAGCCGAGACATGCTTCGATGCAAGGGTGTCGGCTCCAGACGGAGCCAACACAGGTGTCGAAGCCAGGGTATCGGAGCCAACCGGCGCCGGTACAGAAACTTCCAACAAGGAAGGATCGGCTCCGGACGGAGCCGATGTCGACTCCGGCGGAGTCGGAACCAAGACCACAGACTTGGACACCGAAGCCTGGGTCTTGGAAGGTTTGGAGGGTTTCCCGGAGCCGACCTTAGCCGGGGAGCTCTCTGGTTTAAGAAGACCCCTGAGGATCAACTTATTTCTACGTTCCTGCAGGACTCTCTGGCTGAAAGAATGACATATAGCACAGGAGTCCTGCAGGTGTAGGGGTCCCAGGCAATAAATACAAGAAGTGTGACCGTCTGTCAGAGACATCTTCTGACAGCACGAGTCACACTTCTTGAAACCTGAGACCCTAGTATCTTTGGACATATCTCAGTCCTAAAACACTCACACACACCAATCAGTCCAAAGAAGACACTAACAAATAAAAATTATAAATAACTAATAATAATAATTAGTTATTACTATAAGAGTGACACAACACACACACACCTGAGGGAAATCCTGACAGGAACTGTGAGGGTGGGAAAGGCCTAAGGCCCGAATACGCTAAAACTAAGTGAACTAAGGGGAAATGGGTATGGAGCTAAGTGAATAAGTACACTGAAGGGTATAAAGACTATAAATTAGGGTTTGAGACACTTAAAACCTGACAAATAACAAGAAAAATATCACTTACCAGGAGCTGGTAAAAAGACTGACCTCATCAGCGAAGCGGCAAACGAGATCTGGGTAATTACTGCCTTGCATCATGGGATATGGGGCTGCCTCGAGCTGGTAAAAGTGACTCTCGAGCTTAGCAAGTGCCGAGTCAGAGCCGAGGATCGGCTCCGAACCCATCCAACAAGAATGAAGGCGAGATTGACAACTTAACATCATATACTTACACACACACACACACACACACACACACACACACAGTCAAAATTGCACATACACGAATACTCGTATGTATATACACCCCTACAGCACCTCAGTATGTATCTGCTACTGTGTAACCAGCTGTCTGCTGCCATAAACAGTAATGGGTTTCTACCATAAAAGTACCAAGTTGAATCCTCTCTCTGCTCTGAAGTAGTGAGGTAGTGCTCTCCTGATGAATAGCTCTGGGGCAGAGCCCATGGCTAACTTATCATTGCTGCAGTGCCAGACTGCTTCATTTTCCAGTACCATTAATGGTCAGACAGGTGTTGTGCTGCTTGCTGGGGGATCTCCTATAACTGTAATGCTACAGAGGTCCTTGACTTGCTGCTGCATAGCTGAGCATTTCTGCCCTTTTTGTTTGAGAGATACTAACCCAGCAAAGAGTAGTATTACATTACTGCAGCAGATATGGAAACATGCTTTGCTGACAGAAAGAGGCAGGGCTATAACAAATATTGATGAGCTAGGTACCAGGGTAGTCTTCCCCTACCCCCCCCAAAAAAATGGACAAAGATTTAATAATCTCAGACAACTTTTTATTACAGTTTTTATTTAACAAACCTGCTTGTAACTTTAACAGCTCTGTGAAGTATTCCTGTCCAAACTTCAGAATGTTTTCAGGCTGTAGAACTATGGCTGCTGTGCCGAATCCTATCATCATGTCTATCAGCTTAGGTGAAATTTTATCTTTCAGATTTGAAGACGTTGCCATCCTTTCTCCTTTTATGAACCTTAGGACAGTAAAATACATGTTAGGGATTGTGTGTAAGAGAACATTTATAAACTAATAAGATAACACTTAATTCAGATTTTCAAAATCAGTTTGTACTGTAATTCTGTAAGGAGTGTTTGCATTAAATATCTCACTTCATTTCCATATCTTTTTGTGTATGTCTTGTGCATTCATTTCCTCCAGTTTTTCTCATCTCTTAAGTGACTTCCAGAAATTATCTACTGTTAGCATAGTTCCATTTTAAATATATTAAAGTGGTTTTATTCCATTATTTAACCAAACCAAAATCAGTGCACAGTACCCTTGTTGAGACATGGATATATTATTGTTTCTAGAAAATCCCACTTATTTGCTCCTAGAGAATGTTATGCATGCTGTTTATTCTAGCAGATGGCATACACGTACAACTGATATTCCTTTTCTATATTATTTGGGGATAGCTTTAAAACAGTTGCTTCAGAAATGACTTTTGTCAGCTATGTGAGATGTTCCCCAACCCCATGGGATATGTTTAAAAAAAAGCCAAAATAAGAAATGTGTTGCCCATGCCTGTCTTGAAGACTGTCCTTTCTGTACGATCCCAAATCAAATCTATCTTTTTTACTGTTGGAATTATTAAAGGCATCTGAGATGATGATGCAGAGTTAAGGAAATACCACAGCCAATGATGTGCAGTCTCATCTCTTGGTTATTTTCTAGACAGTCATAACAACATTTCTTTGTTCAGTCAGATACTAGGCAGCCCCACCCACAACATTTCTAAATACTGGTCTTACATTAAAGCGTTAGTACCATGACATTTGTCATTATATTTGATTGTCACTCCTACCACATCTCTCAGTAGCATGATTCAGGTAGTTGGCAGGCTCTACTATGATACTTACACAGCTTCCTGGCAGGTTAGTGCCACAGCATACTGTTATGTCTGTACTGTGTCATCACACTACAGTTGTGCACCAGCTTGAAGTCAAGATGTGAAAGTCACAGTGTACAAATTCATTTTTTAAAGGGGCAACCTTAGCACAAGGCTGCGGACACCCCAGCCTTAAACACATAAGTGAAAGCAAAAATGTGCTGGTGAGCCATGAAAGATTAGTGTGGCCAGAATGGTGTGTGCTGTTCACATTACTAGTCCATTTGATTGGTGATATAACAGTAGTATGTGTACCGCTTTGTGCCCTAGATCTGTTCATTTAGATGGTTAGCCTACTGTCCATTCTGACTTGGGATTAATGGGAGCATTACAATATACAAACTGCCGCCATCCAGCCACTCACCCAAAAATAGCCATCATTTTGTATTACAAACTAGTTTTTTTAACCAAGCGTTCAGCAGATGTGTAAACTTCTCAGATTTTATTTTTTTACTCTTTGAATCATATTCTAAGATGAAGACTGATGTTCATGCTACTCCCTTACTCTAAATGTTTTCCTATAAGTACTTGTCTGTGAACAAGTATAATATTTTACATGTAAATGATCTCCTTTTTCCCTATTCTTTTCAACAGTACATGTTTAGAAGTTGTTTCCCTGTTATGCTTAACGTCTTTGTAACTATAAGCCTTAATCTCAATCACAGATTATACAAATATTATTTTTGTCTGCATTCTGTTAACTTTGCTTTGTGTTTATGCTCAGTGTTTGTTTGTTAATCGAAGTATTATATTATTAGTGATCTGTGCTCTTAACATGATATACCTACAGCAATGTACTTTACTAATTTTTCAAGACTTAATATGTCTGTATGTACTGCTGTGTAACCAGACTGTGACTGAAATGGGTCAGATCTATGATCAGTCCACTACCCTGGTCAGCAGACTGCAGTAAATAAAATGTTTGTATTTGTTGATATGCCCGGATACAACAGCTCACCAAAAATGTTAACTAGAAAACTAGCTTAAATGATTATTCCCTTTTGTGAGCAGTGAAAACTGTGAACTTGTCAGAGCACACAACAACTGTACTGCTGTCTGACATTTGCAGTAATGGAATTAAAGTTTTAAATTAGCCAGTGATTGCATAAACTCCTTTACATTACATGCAAATAAAAGTGTATTAGTTAGATAAATGTCCACCAAGAGAGAGAGAGAGGAGTATGTATTTTTAATAGTAGTACTTGAAAGCCTGCAGACAAGAAAGAAGGTCAGTTCACACAAAATATTGTAAAGAATGAGGGGACTCAAAGATTACGTAGAACTGAGAGAATTCACACCGCAGAGAAAACCATGGCCTATGCTACTGAGGCTTTCTATGGAAATGCCATGTGGAGTCAGTACTGTAAAATTTGCTTGTGTTATAATAGTGCCAGGCATAATAGAATGCCTGGCTCCAGAAAGCTTGCCCTTAACATGCATATCACATTTTTTGCCTGCCTTTTTATTAAACAAAAAACAAATCTTACCTTTTACCACAGATGATACTTGAATAAATTACCTGGAAAATTTTTAAACAAGAAAAGTTTTCTAGAACTTCAGCATCATACTTTGTCAGTTGATGTCACCAAGCATCGGTTCTGGAACAGTGAGTCATCATAGTAGAGAATCACACTATAGCTGATGTAGTACTGGGTGTAGCAAGTGATGTCCTGCCCATGTGTAGTACCTTTTAGTGATTTGTTTAAGTGTCTTAAAGTAGATATTGGGAAAATAAAAAAGGGTGCAAACATATGTTTATAGTTACTTTTTTTAATAAACCAATTTTTATTGAGGTTATAGATATTGACATGCTATATTCAGTGCTTATTGGGCCCATTATATATGCAATACTCCCTTTGACATGTACCTCACTCAACATAACTGCATTCTGTTAACATTGTTTTTGTATATGATCAGTATTTGTGTGTTGATCTACCTGCTGTTGCAGTGTTTCTAAATATGTTGTTAGTGACTTGTGCTCTTATTGAGGTTACAATTATTGGCATGCCAGTGCTGATCAGACCCCATAGAGTACCATACTACTTTTGAGATGTACCTGAATTGACACGTAGTACTTAAGCCCCAGAATTTCCCAACCAAAAAGATCTTTGGTCTTAAGAACCTTAGTTACCAGAAGAGACTGGAAGCCTTGTGTCTGTACTTGTTGACTCCTGAGGAATGGTCTTTCCCTTGCTAACCTCGCCATTAGATACCTGGCAGTCATTGACCTGTAGTATCCCAGTCACACTGAACAATTATCACTAGAACGAGTGACCTAAACCTTAATCAACAGATTGGAGAGAGAGAGAGAGAGTCATCACTCATTGCCCCATCCCCCTCACCCCCAGAATAAACTTTCCTGCAGGCTTAGCAATGTGATTCAGTGTTTTCCTTCAAATTTAACCTGGATGAGTGAATAGGAAAGATTTACTCTGGGACTAACATGCCTCCCTCTTCCAGGGAAAGGGGACAAAAAACCTGGTGAAGGGTATTGGTAAGGTGTACATGGTCATAAAACTCCTATGAATCTTAAAATTCTATAAACAAATATATGTTGAGATAGCAGGTTTTAACATAACATGCCAGGGATTACATTTTAGCTCTTCTGTCCTTTAAGTAGACTGTATGTGGCAGAATACTGAGACATATTGTAAATGTGTAATGCAATCCCAGTAAACATTTGTATTACATATTATTACAAAACAAACATTATTGTGACACACTTGCTACAGAAGTAGTTTATGAATTTATTTGATGTTTTGAATGTTGTAAGTTTGACCATGCCTTGTAAATTACTATGTTAAGTTGTCAATCTCGCCTTCATTCTTGCTGGATGGGTTCGGAGCCGATCCTCGGCTCCGACTCGGCACTTGCTTTAGCTTGAGAACTCCTTTTACCAGCTCGAGGCAACCCTATATCCCATGATGCAAGGCGGAACTACCTCAGATCTCGTTTGCCGCTTAGCGAAAGAGGTCTCCTTTGCCAGCTGAGGTAAGTAATTTTCTTGTCAAAAGAGAAAAGCTTAGTTAGGGTTTTATTTCCCCCTTGTTTCCATTTTTATAGTCTGTAGTGTGTTACAGCCCACCCTATTCCCTTATATTTCAAAACTTTTTATTTCCTTTAGTATAAAAGTTTAGTTAGGCCTAAACCCCATTGGTTAATCCCTACCTGTGTGTTGTGTGTTAAGGGATTAATGGGGTTTGTGTGTGACTTCCTCCTAGGATAATGTCTAAGGAAGGCAAGGTCTCAGGCTTCAAGAAGTGTGACTCGTGCTGTCAGAAAATGTCTCTGACAGACGGTCACACTTCTTGTGTTACCTGGGGCCTTTGCACCTGCAGGACTCCTGTGCTTTGTGTCACTCTTTTAGCCAGAGAGTCCTGCAGGAACGGAGGAATAAGCTAATCCTCCGTGGCTTACTTAAGCCAGAAGGTTCTCCCTATAAAACAGGGTCTGGGAAACCTTCTAAGCCACCGAAGGCTCAGGCTTCAGTATCCAAGCCTCCTCCGGTGGCTCGGCTCCGTCGGGCCGAGATCGCTCGGCTGGAACCGATCTATCTGCTTCAAAGTGGTGGGTTCGGCCCCGACTGGTTCCGACACCCTGTCTACTGTGGCCTTGTCGGCTCGGGCGGGAGCCGACACCTTATCCAGCATCGGGCGAAACCTTCGGCTCCATCTGGAATTCAGGGGACTTCGGCTCCGATGACTTCGTCCCGAAGAGATCTCGGTCCCCCGTTGCAGAGTATCCACTCGGCTCCGGGGTCTCCTCTTTGTCGGAGAGAGCCATCGGAGCCGATCTTCGAGATCTTCCAGGCTGTCTGACCCGACTTAGAGAGGGTGGTAAGCAGGCTGTTGAAGTCGCAGGCACTGGCCCAAATGCTCCATAGCCCGTCTCAACAGACTTCGGCTATTTTCTCACCCTTGAACTTCCTCCTCCGACTCCACACCAGAGTTCGGGCGGAGCTTCGGGACAGCGACTGTTTCGGCGCCGGAGCCGATACATCCTTCGGCTCCATCGTCCTCGGCTCCGATCTCCTCCTTGAGGCCTTCCTTGGAGGGATCCGGTCGTCGGGTTTCCCTTGTCGGCTCCGAGGGGGCTAGTGGCATCGGACCCTTGTCCGACCCCGCTCTCCCTCTCGGGGCTTTGGCTTTGGTAAGCTCAGCACCGACATCGGCCTCTGAGCCTTCCCTCTCAGTGGAGCCGGGAATTCCTGTATCCTCGGATCGGGGATATTCCGGCCTCCTGGGGAGGGGAGCCTTTGAGGTGATGAGGAGTATCCTGGCCTCTGAGCCAGGTCAACGGTCCATCCCTCTAGCTCCTCCCTCTTCAGTGCCTGTAGACGCCTCTTGCCAGCCTCTTGCTCTCAGGCCCAGGGATCCATCGCCCCAGGTTTCCCCATTGGGAATTTCCTCCTCTTCCAAAGTTTCTCCTGATCCAGCAGGTGAACCCCCTCGGAAGAGGACGTGTAAGAGGAAACACACAGACTCCCCCGAGTCTACTACATCGGATACCAACTTAGATGAGTCGGAGGGTTCCCCACGATCCCCCTCTGAGGATGTCTCCTTTTCAGACATCCTTGAGCTCCTCAAACAGAGGGGGAATTGGCCATCCATTGAGCCCTCCGAGGATGTGTCGGTATACCTGGAGCCTTTTGGATCCCGACCCTCCACCTCCTGGGTGTCTCCGCCTTTCGACCCACTTATGCAGGTAGTGGCTCGGAAGGTGTGGGCGGCTCCAGATTCTGTGGAACCTGTCCCCAGGAGACCATCCAAATTTATCACGGCCCCTACGGACAAACAGTTTCTTTCCAAGGGCGTCTCTGTGGATGCTATGGTGGTGGCGGCGGCCACTAAGATGGAACTGGTGGATCCTTCAGTACCTGTCCATCCTCCTAACAAGGATTCTAGGACCATGGACAGGTATGGAAAGCGGATGTTTTCTTCAGCGACCTTTGCTATGCGTTCGCTGAACTACCTTTGTCACTTTACCAGGCTTCAAAGAGATATTCTCAAGGAACTGGGTGAAGTGGTCCAGGATCCTTCTGCTGCTGGGGCTCAAGAGAAGATTGCCTCACAGCTAGCAATCCTGAATTCCCTATCCAACTCCTCCATGCGGCTCATATCCTATGCGGCCGATGGAGCGAGCAGGGCCGCAGGCACAGGAGTTGCTCTTAGACGCCAAGCCTGGATGCGGCTTTGTAATTTTGCGGACCCCTTTAAGGCGTCCTTCACCAATACCCCCTTTGATGGTTCGGCTTTGTTCGGACCTCAGGTGAAGGATACCTTGACCAGGTGTGAGCAGGACGGTAAAACTTTCTGCCGTTGGAGTCCATTTTTCCACTCCTTCTAGACCATATCCCAAGGGTCAGAAGGGGGGGAAGATGTGGTTCCGCAAAGCCCAAGGAGCTACACCGGACACACGTGGTCAGTTTACCCCCAGAGGCAGAGGGGGTAACAACAATAGACGCCGCCCTAGAGGCAGGGGGGGTCCTCAGAACCAGGGCAACAGGGAGTCTCTTCCTGAGAAGCCCTTTCAGCATCCCTGAGGTGTTGCCCAACTGTCCACCCTTGGAGGCAGTCGGGGGAAGGATTTAGCTGTACCCAGTAGCCTGGCAATCCCTATCACAAGATATGTGGGTACAGTCGATCATATCCGAGGGTTACAAAATCCCCTTTGAAAGGTATCCCGTACCTCAACAATCCCTTCCAGACATCTCACCCAGTCAAAGGGATTTGGCAGAACAGGAGGTTTCAAAGCTCCTGGAAAAAAGAGCCGTCCAGACTGTGCCGGCAGACCAGGTAGGATCCGGCGTCTACTCGAGATTCTTTTTGGTCCCTAAAAGGACGGGAGATTGGAGACCAATATTAGACCTGAGCAGTCTAAACAGATTTGTCAAGAAGGCAAGATTCCGGATGGTCACGCTTCAGTCCATTCTGCCCTTTCTGGGCAAGGACAACTGGATGTGCTCTATAGACCTTCAGGACGCGTACTATCACATAAAGATTCACAGGCGCTCCAGAAGGTTTCTCCGCTTTCGGCTAGGGACCAGTCATTACCAATTCAGAGCCCTGCCCTTTGGCCTCACTTCAGCCCCAGAGTGTTCACCAAATGCATGGCAGTGGTCACAGCTCATCTGAGACGTCAAGGATTCCAGGTGTTTCCTTATTTGGACGACTGGCTCCTCTCCGCCACCACCAGGTGTCAGCTTCTTCAGACCAGAGACTACACTCTACAGCTTTGCAGGAGTTTGGGAATTTCAGTAAACTTTGAAAAATCTTCTCTGCTGCCTTGCCAATCTATCACCTTTATAGGCGCAGAATTAAACACCGTCAAAATGTTAGCCAGACTAACAGATCAAAGAATTCTGGACATCCAAAAATTCGTTCGGATTTTATTGCAGAGCAACAAGGTCAAAGCCAGATTTATACTGAAGGTTCTAGGTCTTATGGCTGCGGCCATTGTTCTACTACCACTGGCTCGCTTCCACATGCGTCTTCTGCAGTGGATGCTATTCACGCAGTGGTCGTACCACAGTCTCCCGATGAGGCATGAAATCTTAGTCACACAGTTGTGCAGAACTCATCTGAATTGGTGGATATCTTCCCCTCTACTTCATCAGGGCCGACCTTTTGTTTCCCCTCCTCCAGTTGCCACAGTCACTACGGATGCCTCTCTGATCGGGTGGGGGCATTATCAGGGCAGGATGGTCCACGGGACGTGGCAACCCATAGAATACCATCTGCACATAAATGTCCTGGAGATGAGAGCGGTGCTTTTAACGTTGCAGGCCCTCAACGACTTTCTTCCCACGGGGACTATTGCAGTACAAACGGACAACATGTCCGTGGTCTGGTACATCAACAAGCAGGGCGGGACCAGGTCCTATCCGTTGTGTCGAGAAGCTCTCAGACTTTGGCAATGGGCAATCTCCTCTCATCGGTTTCTGATAGCAACGCACATCCCGGCAGGTCCAACCTCTTGGCGGACAGGCTGAGCAGATCCATTCTGATGCCTCACGAGTGGTCTCTCAATCAATCTGTAGTGGATCAGATTTTTCTGCAGTGGGGCACTCCTTGTTGCGATCTTTTGCTACTCCTCAAAACAACAAGTGCCCCGATTATTTCACCCGCTTTCCCCTTCCAGGCCAACCCCTGAGAGACTCTCTAACCCAGGATTGGTCCCGGGGACTTCTGTACGCTTTTCCTCCTTTTCCCTTGATTCCACAAGTCATTCAGAAAGCCACCGTTTTGAGAGCCAAGTTGATTCTCATTGCCCCTTATTGGCCTCAACAAATTTGGTTTCCGTCTCTGCATCGTCACCTTCTGGTGCAGCCCTGGCATCTGGACCCAGTTCCGGATCTCTTGATCCACCAGTCGGGTCAGCAGCACCGGGCCATTCATTCTCTCAACCTCACTGCTTGGTTGCTCCACTTCCTTCCCTAGCCAGGCTTCCGATGATCTCTGACTCCGTCAGAGACATCTTAGTGTCTTCCTTAAAGTCGTCCACTAGGACTGTTTATGCTAGCAAGTGGCGACGTTTTTCTATTTGGGCAAATTCCAGGAATATTGATCCCTTTACTGCTCCTGTACATTCTGTTTTAGATTTCCTGGCGGAGGTTTTTCATTCAGGATCCTACTCATCTACAGTTAAAGTACAACTGGCTGCTATTTCCAAGTATCATGTTGGCTTGCTTGACAATAACATTATGTTTCATAGATTATGCAAGGCCTTTCTGAGAGGAGTTTTTCTCCTAAAGCCGCCTATAAAGCATCCTCCTCCGCAATGGGATCTAAACTTAATGTTGGCATCCTTGATACTACCTCCCTTCGAACCGTCTGCTTCATGTTCTTTGAAGTTATTGACCTGGAAAACTATATTCTTACTGGCTGTCACTTCAGCAAGAAGGGTTTCCGAGATTCAAGCTCTCTGCATTCGTTCCCCTTACTTGGTTTTTCATAAGGACAGGGTATCATTAAGAACGAACCCTTCCTTTCTCCCCAAAGTTGTGTCTCAAACCAATATTAACCAATCTATAGATCTACCAGTCTTCTTCCCAAACTATTCCGACAGAGCTGAACAGAAGCTTCATTTTTGGATGTCCATCGTCAGCTCAGGTACTATTTGCATAGAACTAAACAATTCAGAAAATCGGACCAATTATTTGTCTCCTATGCAGAAAACAGGATAGGTCTTCCAGTTTCTAAAGTGACCTTATCCAGATGGTTGACTTCCACCATTTCCTTTGTGTACTCTCTCAGAGGCAAGCAGCTATCTTCTAAACCAAAAGCACACTCAACCAGGAGTCTATCCACTTCTGCAGCCTTTCAGGATAGACTACCCATTGATACTATTTGTGCAGCAGCTACTTGGGCCACGCCTCATACCTTTGTCTCTCATTACAAGTTGGACTTGGCCTCCAGAGATAGGGCCAGTTTTGGTTCCACAGTTCTCAAGAGTCTGTTCCATTGAGCCACCCGGGATACAGGTGCTAGGGATGCGGTCCCATCCAGCAAGAATGAAGGCGAGATTGACAACTTAACATTTAGAAGTTATGTACCTACCATAACGTTCCATGTTAGTTGTCTTTTCTCGCCTTCTTTCTTGCGCCCCTCCCTCCTACCCCCTGGCCTGGACAGATCTTGAAGAGTGCCTATCAGGTTGCTTTCCTCCTGAGCCTTCATATGAGGACTCTTTTTATGAACTTGTTTCCTAATTATGTTAGGTTAGTCCTTAGCAGGGTAGGTTAGCTACCAAATGAGATCTGAGGTAGTTCCGCCTTGCATCATGGGATATAGGGTTGCCTCGAGCTGGTAAAAGGAGTTCTCAAGCTAAAGCAAGTGCCGAGTCGGAGCCGAGGATCGGCTCCGAACCCATCCAGCAAGAAAGAAGGCGAGAGAAGACAACTAACATGGAACGTTATGGTAGGTACATAACTTCTAATTTTTCTTGTGATCCAATCTCTTGATTATGTAGTAATTGATGATGGGGTTACATGTATTTTTAGCATATCTAGGTATGATTGTAAATAAGTGTAAATTATTTTTTAGACCCATTGGTCCTATTACTATTGGAACCATCTGAGTATCTTCCTTCCATTTTGCTCTTTCTGCCCACAAATCCTGATATGTTATAACATTTTCTCTCTGTGTATGACAGTGTAATCACTGGATATTGCAATTTCAGTGATAAGTACTGCATTTGTCTTTTTTCATGGACTAGTATGTCTGTTTCCCCGCATCTGTTTTTTTGAACTGTAGGTAATGGGTAGATCCTATGTGATACACACTTTATTCTCTATAATCCTCTAATAGTCTACAGCTTCATCTCAGTGTGCAGGTCCCTAATTTACCGATTTTAAGTGTTCACTTGTGCTCAGCATTTAAACTGCATTTACCTCACTTGGAAGGACTTTGTTTTTAAGAGCAAAGTGTATTCCCTTCCAGACTGCTTCTACCTTCTTTACAGATACTGCTCCAACTCCTGGAATAACGCCTGTGCTCTACTGCATAGCCAGTTTAAACTAAAGGATGTTCCAAGCTCATACCACAAATTAGTCTTACTTTGTCTACTGTAAAGGCTACCTGCATACCACTGAGACACCCCCCCCAACACTCATCTGTTTGTTGTAAACCTTGTTTCTTTGACTCTCTCTGCCATCAGTAAGTTCAGTCACTACCCAAGTGCCAACTCTCATAGTTAGCTATACTCTCTTATTTTCTGTTTGTGGTTTCCTTTTAACTGTTTTTATCTTACTGCAAATACATGTGTATACCTCGCTGTAACATCTCTTCCCTCTCTGCTTACACCTCCCCACCTCTTCTACTTACCTGCCGACTCACTGTGTGCTCCTTACTGTTTCCCTCTTGGCCTGCTGATTGTATTTTGTGGTGACTGCCGTTTCCTGGCCTAGAATACCCCTGTACCTTCCTGTCTATCCCACTCTGCATATACATTTCCCAGCATCCCACTCTCTCTCTCTCTTTCACCCATAATCCCCTGGGACACTTAAAACTTTTCTGCGCCATCTTTTTCTCTGTCTGTGGCTTCATTTTCGTGGTGTGCACATCCCTAATTTACTGATTTTTAACAGAGTTTCACTTGTACTCAGCATTTAAGCTGCATTTACCTTACTTGGCCTTTGTATGCTGCTGCAACTTATTTGCAGGACTTTGGTAAGCACCTAAACAACTATTTGCCAAGTACCACTGCTTGGTTGAGTTATCTCATGCCACACAAGTAAAAGGCTGTACATAAATTGAAACAGGTTACTTTTCCTGCCCCTGGGCATATTATTTCAACTCAAATAGCAACTGCTGTATTGTACAGTGTTACCATATTTCTGTGGATTTCTGTTGTATCTCTTTAGCAGATTTAACTGGTGACAGTGGGTTTGTAGAATGTAATTATTGGGCATTTACCTTGCACAGCGACTGCTTTATGGCATGATCTCAGTGTCAAATACTTTAGTAGCAGCCTTGTGGATGTGAAGGTTAGCTCATTGTTTTTTTTTTTTTTATTTAATTGTAAGTTCAGTCACCATGAGACTGCCAATTGTTATAACTGCTTAACCTTGCTTGTATATTTCAAGAGCTATTCTAGCTGCAGTGAGTGTTAAACTATACTTCTGCTTAGCTATATTCTCATATCTCAGTTACTTGGATTATTTCAACTACAAAACGGCACAAGTATACTACTAGAACTACTGACAACATTTTTATTGTCATAGTTGTTTTAACACTAAAACATCACGGTTAATAGCTTACCATTTTTATGTGAAAGTGTTATAGTGGAAGTCATTGAACTTCTCTCTCACATTTTTACTACTCTAATCTGTAAAGCTAATAACATATGTATGTTTTTATTTATCTGTTTATTTTTCATATTTTATCTTGACTAACTCCTCTGACTGTTATCAGTAGTTGCTTATAATATCTCTTCCTGCCCCTGCATATTATATCAACTCTCATAGCAACTGCTGTGTATGTGTTGTGTAGTGTTTATTTGTTTCTGTTTCTGTTTGTTTCTGTTGTATCTCTTTAGCAGATGCTGTTTCTAAAGACATGCTTCTGGAGCATTTCTCCCCGGGCCTCCGCTGAAAACAGGATCTGTGGAACCTAGTCGGACATTCCCGGTCAACAAATGTTAAATAAATAAAAATAAATAAAATCTCAATTGTTTTTGTTTTTCCCTGGCTTTTATACTCAACACACTCTCTCCCCAGGTTTTAAGAGCAAAGTGTATTCTCTTCCAGACTGCTTCTACCTTCTTTACAGATACTGCTCCAGTTCCTGGAATAACACCTGTGCTACTGCATAGCCAGTTTAAACTAAAGTATGTTCCAAGCTCATACCACAAATTAGTCTTACTATGTCTACTGTAAAGGCTACCAGCATACACTGAAACCCCCCAACACTCACCTCTTTGTCCTCTCTGCCATCAATAAGTTAATCACTACCCTAGTGCCAACTCTCTTAGTTAGCTATACTCTGTTTTTGTTTGTGGTTTCCTTTTAGCTGTTTTTATCTAACTGTGAATAACTGTGTATACCTTGCTATAGCACCTCTTCCCTCTCTGCTTACACCTCCCCACCTCTTCTACTTACCTGCTGACTCTCACTGTGTGCTCCTTACTATTTCCCTCCTAACCTGCTGATTGTTTTTTTGTGGTGTCTGCCGTTTCCTGGTACAACCCACTCCGTTCGCCCTCGCTACGTTCAGGCTCACTCTGCTCTCTTACCCTAGCCACATTCTCACCCACCACCACTTTCATTTCATTTATACTGGTTAGACCTCATTTCCAACCCCTCCCACTCTCCCCACTTATCCAGTCACAGCTGTCCTCTGTAAACTTCCTACCACTCCTCTTCAAATAGCTTCCTATCCCTCCCCTATATCCACTAGTATATCAGTTACTGTTTATACCTACCCACAGGTACATCCACTCTGTCATCCCCCTCCCTCTCATCATCTCCCCCACACTCACAGCATCTTAGCATATCTCTAGCCTTTTACTCTACCTTCCCTTAACATACTAATGCTCCCTTTTTGCTCAGTCCTCTCAACCTCATAAATTAATCTCTCATTAATACTCCCTATTTATCATTTTCATCTTATTTCTCACCCCTCTCCTCCTAGTAAATAACCTCTTCCCAACACATATTTACTTAACTCTCTGTCATCCTTCTACTATCATTATTTCATTTGAGACCATCCACCCCTCTATCTCACATCAGTCCTGCTTATGTACCTCTGTTTACTTACCTCCTGTCATACACACCTTAATTTTTCACATTCATCCACAACCTACACTTCTCCTATACTCCCCAAGGAACCCTCCCTACCCTTCCTAGTTTGCCCCTGTCTCTCTAACTCTTCCTTCACACATCTCATCAAAATAAAAATTTTCTGTCTCTATCACATCCTTCAAATTTAAATACTAACTCACTGGCTTTTACCTGTATGCAAATAAACCTTCCCCTTTTTCTAACAATTTACTAGCATCTGGCGACATCCACCCCAACCTAGGCCCATCTAGCCTAATATAAACAAACACTTGCCTCACTAAACATCTCTCTATCTTTGCTATTAACATACGAAGTCTACATAATAAAGTTACAGAACTACACTCGTGGATCACCCACCAATCACCACACATCCTGGCCCCATCTGAAACTTGTCTAAAACCACATATTTCTAACACTGAACTACTGCCTCCCCACTACAACGTCTGTCTCCAAGATAGAACCACCAAAGAAGGTGGAGGTGTCGCAATTATGTATTGTGAACACCTTAACCTATCCACCCTGCTAATATATTTGCGTAACTTTCAACCAGCTAAACTACTACTTCTGAACTGTCACCTCAACCCCCATAAGAAATCCGCCATTGCCGCCATCTATATCCCACCTGGAATCTCTTCTAGCTTGGATTTCTATTAATATCCCTTATGAGACCTTACTACTAGCTGATGTAAATATCGACTGGAAAAAGCTATCCTTTACCTCTCCCTCCCCTCAAGTCAACCTACACAGCTTCCATCAACTTACCACAACTCCTACCCACTTCAACAACAATACCCAAGGGTACCACCTTAGACTGGATTCTTACCCCACCCTATATCATGACCCCACCCTATATCATGACCCCAGAGCCCTGCTCAACTACCTAAGTGACAACCTCCCTATCCAAGTCCAACGTTACTCTTCCCAAATACCTAAATTCCACCATTTTAGTGTGTGTCACAAGCTTTTTCTTCTTTCAATCCTGAAACTTTCAGTAACAGGCTTGCTTCCATAAACTGTGGCTTCCTTAAGAACCTTCCTCTTAATGAAGCCGTTCTACACTTTAATCTCCTTTTTCTTGATATACTTGACTCTTCAGCTCTTCTTAGAAATGTGAGAGTCAAAGCCAACTGCTCACCAAAAACACTGCGTCTCTCATGAAAGAAAGAGAAGAAAAAGTGGAAAAAAATGGCTAAAAACTAGATTGGTAACATTCCTACAAAAATATAAAGAACTAAGAAATTTAGCAAAAACGGTAATAAACAAAGGCAAGAAAACGTACTTTTATAATCCCCAGTTCTCCCAAAACTTTAAGCCCAAAAAAGTTCTGGCATACCATCAAAATCTTAAATCCAGCTCAACCTACCACCCCCAACCCCTACCCTAACAATTCTCTCTCAGAAACTGCAACCTTACTTAATACCCACTTCATTGAATCTATTCAAAAACTTCCTCAGCCCTCCCAAAGCCATAACCACCCTCACCCCACTCACTACGCATGCAACAATAACCCCTTTCTCTCTCAACCCTGTCTCTACAGCCTACATCAAATCACTTCTACTAAAACTGAAACCTTATTCTCCCTCTACCGATAACCTCCCTCCTTTCTTTCTTAAACTGTTCTCATTCCATAGCCTATTCTGTCTCTATCCTAACAGATGTATCCAAGAGTCTACAGTCCCCGACATCTAGAAATCTTTGTACACCATTCCACTTCACAAAGGAGGTAACTCCACCTAGCCCTCTAACTATAGGCCCATTGCCATCCTATCTCCTCTATCCAAAATCCTCGAAAAATGTATTCACAATCAGATTTTAACTCACCTTATAACTGAAAATCTTCTGACTCCCACTCAACAGTGCTTTAGGCCACACCACAGCACCTCCACTGCTCTCCTATCCTTCACACACACTGTTGCTGAAGCCAGGGACAAAACCTTCCTCGTGTGCTACTTACTAAGCTTACTGACTTTAATTTCTCCCCCTCTACTATTCACTGGATCTGAAGTAGTTTACTTCATTTGCTCTTCATCCTGTGGGTTTTCGGATCCGACACGGCCGCATTTTCCAGCTATGGCTCCAAACTTCAAGCACCTCTTCTTACCCATAATGCCTCCCTGTCTCCCTTTTCCCTTCAGATCTCATTTGCCACCTTAGAGTACGCAGCTTGGTTACCGAACTCTAGCATTTTCGTTTTGGTCAGGTTGGATTTTCGGTCTGTTTCTTAGCTGTTTTTTTCTTCCTTTTTCTCTCTTAAACGTATCACCTCCCTGGGTTTCTTCGTAGCTAGAGAACAAAAAAAGTAAAAAAAAAAAAAATTTGAAAAGTAGTAGTACTAGGCCTCTTCTATCTTCTCTTTCCTACTTTTCATTACTGACTGTGTATGTGTGGATAGTGAACTGGCTGATGGGATGGCTGGGGCCCCAAAGCTTTCACCAGCTGATGGACAACACACTCTGTGCATGGTTTGCTTGGGGGTTGCTCACCTCCAGTCCCCGTGTCCTATTTGCGCTGGGTTTAACCCCAGAGCACTTAAGGACAGGTGGGACAAATTGATCCTTAAGGGCTTGCTGCCCTCTTCTGCTGGGATTGTGGTCCCGTCTTCCCCTGTGGGAAATGCAGCCACTGCTGCTGTCTCTTCTTCCTCCCTGGCCTCTGGGAATCACACTCCTGCAAAGATGCCTGGAGAAGGGGATAAATCTAAAAAGGACTGGCCTTGCAAGCGATCCCCCGACCTCTTGTCGCAGGCCGGTCCATTGTCGAAGACGAAGCCTGTCTCTAGGCCTCAAGTCCCTGAGGTTTTCACCTGAACCTAAGCTTCCAACTTGCCGGTCGTGGTCTAGGTCCCCCTCATGCCACTGGCACTCCCGTCCTGCTTTGGCGGCGTCCTCCTGCACCACCCGGAGTCTTTCAGAAGCGGAGATGAACAAGATGATGCGGAGGTTTATCCGCACTCAAATTCAGATGGGGGTCTTGCCAGGGCTGATTCCCACTGGAGCAGGCTCCTTTCTGCCCATGTTCCATCCTATTACTCCTTCTCCAGTCCGACCTTCGGTTTCAGAGTCAGAGTCGAGGGGTCGGTGGTGATGGTATCCTGTACCTTGAGTGTTTCAGATCCGACCAGTTCAGATCCGAGCTCTCAGAGCTGGAGCCTCAGGGTCGGGTCCGAGGGGGGTGTTTTCTGCTCTGAGTCTGTCAGAGAGGAGCATACCTCTTAGCGTCTCGGCTCCAGCAGACACGGCTCCGATTCCCCTGTCGGGTCAAGGGGGAGTGGCCTCAGCTTTTTCTGTCCAGGAGGCTCTTTCCCAGTCTGCAGTCGACATGGTGGAGAGGGTTCTCTCAGGGTCTAGGCCTCAGATTATCTCGTCCTCAGAATCTGTCCAGATTCCCCTGGCTTTGAGTGTGGTTCTGACCATCTTGCCCTCTCAGGGGCAGCTCGTAGCAGTAGTGCCCCAGGCCATTCCACTCTTGGAACTATCCGTTTGCAAGGCCTCCCCAGACAGTCCCCCTGAGGAGGCCCCCCGCAAGGCCTCCCCAGACAGTGCCCCTGAGGAGGCCCCCCGCAAGCAAACATGCAAGAGGAGGCACTTAGACTGTCCCCTAAAGTCCCTCACTGAGGGCACGGACCTGGATGAAGGGGAAGGTTCTCCAATTTCACTCCCCCAAGGATGTCTCCTTTGGAGACATTATGGAGATCCTTCGCCAAGGGGTGGGGTCCACCCCAAAACCGACTTCCGACTAGTCCGTATTTCTGGAGGCATTCAGCTCTGGTCCATCTACGTTTTGGGTGTTCAGGCCAGCCAATCCACTTGTGGAGTTAACATCTAGGGCTTGGAAGGAGCCGGACACTGTAGAACCAGTACTAGAGCATCCGGAAAAGGTTTTAAGTCCCCCCACAGACAAGTTGCATTGGCACAAGGGGTCCCCTGTAGATGCTATGATGGTGGTGGCGGCCACAAAAAAGGAACTCTCACAGGAGAGCTCCATGGTCCATCCTCCTAACCGGGAGTCGAGGATGTTGGATCATTTTGGAAAGCGTGCTTATGCATCAGTGACCTTCTCTGTGAGGGAGCTGAACTATTTGGTGCATGTTATCTGACTCCAGAGAAATCATGGAGTCTACCACAGGGTCCATGTCAGCAGACGACAGGAAGACTTTCGATGCTTGAATGGCCACCCTTAAAGCTGTAGTGAACATGTCCATGCATTTGCTCTCCCACTCCACGGAGGGAGACACACGGGCAGCGGGGACAGGCATTGCCATCAGGCATCACTCCTGGCTCCGCTTATGTCAATTCTCGGAGCCCTTCAAGGCGTCTTTTTCAAATGCCCCTTATGCCCCTTATGATGGTTCTCTTTTTCCGGAAGACTGTAAGAGACACCTTGATCCAGAGCGAGAAGGATGGGAAGACACTGTCTACCATCGGGATCTGCTTCTTTCTGCCTCAGAGGTCCTTTTACAGAAACCAATGAAGCCAGAAGAAGATGTGGTTCCATAAGTCTCCGGTATTTTCCCTGGATGCTCAGGACTCACCATCCCCCAGAGGCAGAGGGGGATTTGATGGATGCTGCCCTAGCGGCAGAGGGGGTCCTAAGTACTTTGGGTCCCAATAATCTTTCTCTGACAAACCCAGGCAGCAGCCCTGAGGGGTTGCCCTACTGTCCATCTCTGGAGGTAGTCGGGGGCCGTTTGTCGCTACACCCACTAGCTTGGGAATCCATTACAACAGTTCAGTGTGTATTGCGAATTATATCCAGAGGATATTTCATCCCATTCCCAAAGCAGGGAGTGGTAAGACTCCCCCCTATGGTGCACTGTCTCAATGACTTAACTTTATATCTTCCAAGCCTTGTACATCTGACTGCTCCTTTAGGGGGAAAGATTGCCCTGCAGGCAAAAAATTGGGAACTCATTACCCAGGACAGATGGGTTTTAAATATAGTTTCCCAAGGATACAGATTCCACTTTCACTCCTTACCAACCCCAAAAGGTTGGCCAGATCTACCCCCAAATCAGTGGGCAGAGGCTCAAAACCAAATTCTCTCTCTCTTAAGCATCAGGGCTATTCAACCTGTTCCAGAAGAGGAAAGGGGACAAGGTTTCTCTTTCCCAGTCTGCAGTCGACATGGTGGAGAGAATTCTCTCAGGGTCGAGGCCTCAGACTATCTCGTCCTCAGAATCTGTCCAGATTCCCCTGGCTTTGAGTGTGGTTCCGACCATCTTGCCTTCTCAGGGGCAGCTCGTAGCAGTAGTGCCCCAGGCCATTCCACTCTTGGAACTATCCGTTTGCGAGGCCTCCCCAGACAGTCCCCCTGAGGAGGCCCCCCGCAAGCAAACATGCAAGAGGAGGCACTTAGACTGTCCCCTAAAGTCCCTCACTGAGGGCACGGACCTGGATGAAGGGGAAGGTTCTCCAATTTCACTCCCCCAAGGATGTCTCATCCTGGACCTCTGTCCTAAACACATTTTTGGTGATCCCAAAATTCAAGATGTTAACTCTTCACCAGCTGCTTCCTATGCTAGGCAAGGATGCCTGGTTGGCAACACTGGATTTAATGGAAGCCTACCTGCACATCCCAATAAGGAAATCTTGCAGAAGATACCTATGCTTCAAAGCAGGCTCCATGCACTATCAGTTCTCTGCACTTCCCTTTGGCTTATCTACTGTGCCCAGGGTATTCACAAAGTGCTTAGCTCCATTCATTGCATTTTACAGGCAAAGAAATATCCAAATATATCCATACCTGGACGATTGTCTAATTCAGGCAGAAAGCCAGGACATACTATTGAATCATCTGGTGTTTGTACAAAAATTGCTAACTTCTCTGGGGTATACCATAAACGAAAAGAAATCACATCTTGTACCCTGCCAACAAATTGTATTTCTGTGAGCAAGCTTGAACACAACTTCCCAGATGGCTTTCCTCACGCCAGAGAAACAAGTTCATTTGGCAGTCTACTTCAAACTACTGGCCACAAAGACCCAGCTATCTGCAAGGAAAATACTGCAAGCCCTGGGGTTCATGGCCTCTTGCATTCTTCTGATTCCATATGCAAGACTGCATATGAGGAAACTACAATGGTGTCCAAAAAGCCTATGGTATCAACATTCTTAGGATCTAGAAGCAATGATTCCTATTATACCTTGTCTACAGATGGAGTTCCTTTGGTGGGCAGAGGCCTGTCACCAAAACAAGGAACTGCCATTCACTCTACCCCTTGCCACCCTAACAACAGACACATCAGGCTATGCATGGGGGGCTCACTTGGCAGGAAGTGCATTCAGGGCAAATGGAACCCAAGTCAAATGCACCTGCATATCAATCAAAAAGAAATGTTAGCTGTACAGAATGCTCTGACAGCCTTCAAGGACCACATTTATCCAGGACAACTAATGGTAAAGACAGACAACACCACTGTTATGTGGTACATAAACAAGCAGGGGGGGGGACCCACTCATACCCTCTCTGCAGACTAGCCAGGGCTCTGTGGAACACAGCCTTGAGCTACCGAGTGCACCTACAGACTCAATTCTTGCCAGGAAAGTTAAATACACTGGCAGACGAACTAAGCAGAAATCTCATGGACCCACATGAGTGGAAACTGGAACCAAAGATATTCAACATGTTGAGAAACAAATGGGGGAGCCCAGATATAGACCTGTTTGCCTCCCCCCAGAACTACCAATTGGAAAAGTTCTGCACAAGGACTCCCCACAAACAAGCTTGGAAAGTGGATGCCCTGACCTTCACCTGGAAAGACCTATCAGTTTATGCCTTTCCCCCTCTGCCTCTCCTCTCCAAGGTACTACTAAAGATCAAACAGGACAAACCAAGGACAATACTGATTGCACCAGACTGGCCACGCCAACACTGGTACCCCCTTCTGTGCATTGTGTCACAGCTGGCACTATGCCACCTGCCTCAGATCCCTGCCCTGCTGTCCCAGCAGGGAGGCCAGATTCTGCACCCACAGCTTCAAACCCTGAACCTGGCAGCCTGGCTAATTACCATCCCTCAGTAAGCAAGTGTTGGATGTCTTTCTGGAGGCAAGGAGGCCTAGTACTAGAAAATCCTATGCTGAAAAATGGAAAAGATTCTGTTCCTGGAACCAAGCTCAGGGGATAGGCACAGCAGTGCCCAATTTACCTCAGATTCTTCAATACTTAACTGAGATGCTTCACAAGGGCCTTTCCTTTTCCTCCATTAAAATTCATGCCTCAGCCATTTCAGCTCATTACAACACAGAACCTCCCCTCTTCTCTCACCCACTGCAGAAAGCAGTTCCTCAGAGGGGCCAAAACCTTAGGACCACGCAGGAGAGCCCATACTCCAGCCTGGGACCTTAACTTTGTATTGGAAAAACTCACTCTACCTCCTTTTGAGCCAGTTGCAAATGCAGAGTTGAAATTCCTTTCTTGGAAAACAGCCTTCCTTTTAGCTATCACTTCAGCCAGAAGGGTGTCTGAATTACAGGCCCTCATGGCAGTGGAGCCTTTCATCATTTTTCATGCGGACAGGGTGTCCCTCAGGGCCAATCCCGCCTTCATGCCTAAGGTGGTATCCAGTGTGGCCCTTAATCAGTCCATTCATTTGCCAACCTTTTTTTCTAATCCACAGAACAAAGGGGAACAAATACTGCACTCCTGAGATGTGCACAGACAACTTAGATTTTATTTGGACAGGACTAAACCTCTCAGTAAATCTGAACAGCTGCTGGTTGCATTTGCTGCAGGGGCAGAGGGGAAGGCCATTTCAAAGCAAACCATTTCTAAATGGATAGGCCATTGCATTAATTTCTGCTATAAGCACCATGGAAAATCTACCCCACAGGGGATTAGACCACATTCAACCAGGGCTGCATCTACCTCTACAGCCTTTTCCAGAGTTGTCCCTAACAGGGACATCTTAGAAGCTGTTACCTGGAGTTCTGTACATACCTTCACCAAGCATTACTGTTTGCTAATTTTCTCTAAATCCAGAGATGGCTTTGCCACTGCAGTCTTGCAGGGCCTTATAGCTGGTCCTAATGCTATCTTAATTTCCTCCTCCCATGCTTAGCTTTGGGAATTTACCCAAAAGTGATGACTGCAGCAGTGAAACATGAAGAACATAGTACAGTTGTGTACACTTACCATAAATGTAGATGTTGCAGTCCTAGTTACCCTCCCTCCAGCCCCCTGACTTCTGTTGGCTATACCTTTATTCTTGCATACTATGCTTAAAGCTTTTTGGTGTATTTGCTTTTTTGTTGGAGGTGTAACCTTGTATATAATTGCTTCCCATTATGGGGGCACCTGACATCTGGGGCAAGAAAAACTGATTTAATGGCGGCTGCATGCTTTATACTCCTGACTACCTGACGTCATGGAAGAAGAGACGGCAACCGACGCAGGACCCAAGACTTTGATAATCAGGCCGACTGAGGGCTACTGCAAGCAGATAACCCAAAAGTGATGACTGCAACAGTGAATACACTCGAACATCTACATTTATGGTAAGTGTACACAACTGTACTTTTCTAAGTCTGGCCCTGAGGACACCTTTCCCACTGCTTCATCTCCAGACGATTAATCCTTTGGAACAACCTTCATAAAATGGAGGAGTCGAACGGAAGTCTAAACAGAACTCACCGTCTCAGTTCAGACATAGAGCTTTCATAAGCCTGCCTAGGCCCAGGGCTGCTGTTCCTTCAGTCATGGATGTCATTGAAGTTCTATTTGTTAAGGCATCATTGAAGCCAGTTTCCCTCTCCCCTGCTTCCAGGAAGCCTGACCTTTTTTTGTGGGATTGGGATTTCCAATAAATTCTTGTACAAGTACCCTTTGGTTGATCCAGCAGTGATGTCTCTGGATTCTAGCAAGGAATAATCTTTGACTCCATCCAAGAACCCTCTTTCCAATTATAGGAAGGGTGGAATGTGCAGCAGGCTTGAGAGAAAGGTATACACATTTGCTATTCTGGTTTTTAGAGTCTTAAACTGCCCAACTCCCATATTTACTTATAAGTAAATGCTGATGGAGAAGTGAGAGTTAAGGCAGAGGGAATCTTCAACAAGAATCTGATGTAGGTAATAATTCAACAGTGTGACCTCTCAGACCAGGTTGCCATGCCCTTCCAATAAGTGGAGATATGATGCTGTAGATGCATCTTTGGAGGCAGTTGCTACAGGAACTGTAATTTGGAGACGTACGTGGCTGAGGACAGCACACCTGCCAGACCATGTAAAGACTATGTTACTCAATGTCCCTTTAGATAAAGATACCCTGCGGAAATGTTTTTAAAGTACTGGAGGAGAAAGGCAAGACTAGGAATCAGTCAGTCATTTCAATCCCAGGCACCAAAGGTCAGCAGAAATTACCCTGCGAAATATTGGCATTTGTTCCGTAAGCAGGACATATGACAGTAAAAAAGGGAGAAAAAAAGAGACTTGTGTTTAAGATAGAGGAAAGTTAATAGCCAGATTTATCAGGCCCTTCCATTAACCAGGTTAAGTAATGCTTTATTCTTTTGTCCATTAACAACCACTGTACACTTAGGTTCATAGGTAAGTACTAAGCTATCTGCCTGAAAGCATGTGTAAGCCTAGCCAGAATGTGTTGGCTTTCGCCGCCCCCTTAGATTAGTTCCCTGTGCCTCTGTCCAGCAGAGCCATTAGTTCCCTGTGCCTCTGTCCAGCAGACCCACTGCAGTGATCCCCGGGGTAAAATTTCTGTTTTCAATCCACTCGTCAAGGTTTCTCTTGAAGAGTGTTAGCGAGGGGCTCTGCCTAATGTAGATTGGAATCCTGTTCCAAAGCATGGGGAGTCTCTGGGACAGGAATCTATCCCTCCAGCAAGTCCTATTTATCGTTATGGTGAGGTTTAGATCCCTAGAGCGTGTGGCTCTCGAGGATGTTGTTTTTTTTAGGTGGAGCATGTCCATCAATTCTGGGTTGGACATGGCCTTGTATGTCAGGCAGAGATCACCTCTGAGTAGGCGGTATGCAACCGAGTACAGCTGGAGTTTCTTCAGGTGGGCTGCATAGGGCATCTGTTTGAGGCCAGTAATCCTCTTGTTGGGGTACTTCTGTGGTCATTCCAGCTGTTGCAGGTGTCCAGTAAGGTACATCCCAAATGGGGCAATGTACTCTATGATGGGTCTGATGAGTAGAGGAGCACAATAACCTCTTTTGTTCTAGATGCGAGCCCTTTTGTGGTTAGGTGGGCCACATAGAAGGATTTTCTAACCACCTTGGCAATATTATTATCAAAGGAGAGATTACTATCTACTTGGGTCCCCAGATTCCTTATTTCATTTTCTGTATTTAGGGGACTACCACGTATGTGGTAGTTCGCAGGTACTTTGTTTTTTTCCAAAGGAGATGACTATGCACTTTTTGGCATTTAGCTTGAGACCATGATTTTGACACCCGGTATCCGTCTCGGTGAGACACTTCTGGAGGATATCTGTATCAGCCGGAGAGTCAGTTATGGCCCCCAGTTTGTAGTCATCTGTGAACTTGGTCAGCCATAGTCCTCCTGTGCTTGCCTGTACCTCTGAGAAGTATATAACAAACAGGAGGGGTCCCAGGACTGAGCCCTGGGGGACGGCACTTGTAACCGGTTTAGAGTCGGACCTAGAGCCTGCCACTCTCACCGTGTGGGTTCTATCTGTGAGCCAATTGGCAACCCATCTCATGATGTAGGGCTTTATGTTCAGGCTTGTGAGCTTGTCTAGAATACCAGAATGGGGAATGGTGTTGAAAGCTTTTGCGAGGTCTAGGTAGGCTATGTGGACCTCCTTTCCCTCATCTAAAGCCTTGGTAATTGTCTCAAAGAAATCCACCAGGTTTAGAAGGCATGATCTGCCCTTAACAAAGCCAAACTGGGTAGGGACCAATGTTTGGAGGTTCCCAATGTCTCTGTTTGAGTTCCATGATGATGTGCTCCATAGCCTTGCAGAGCAGGCTATTCAGGCTTATAGGGCGATAGTTCCTGGGGTCCGTTGTGGCTCCACCTTTGTGGAGCGGGATAACTGTTGCTGTGCGCCACTCTATGGGTACATAGCCTGTAGAGAGGCTGAGTTTGAACAGTGTGTTTAGGTGAGGGGGTTAGTTCATTTTGGAGTTCATGTAAGACGCAGCATAGGACACCGTCCGGTCCCATTAAATCTGTGTTTTTGGCTTTCGATAGGGCTGTTTTAACCTGTGTGCCAGTGATGGCTGGGGCTCTACATTCCTCTTGTATGGTGATGGGCCCTTTAGGTGGTGAGAGGGGGGTGAAGTTTGCACTAAACCTGTCTGCCAGAATGTTGGCAATATCAGTCGGTTCAGTGTATTTTGTGCCATTCTGCACTAACTCAGAGCAGATCTGAGGGTTTCCACTTGAGGTCTTGACATAGCTAAAGAACGCTTGTGGTCATCTTTGGAGTCCTTGACAATTTTTCTTTCGAAGCTAGCCTTGGATGATTTTATGAGGGATCGTAGTTTCTTGCTAATAGTGATCAGGGATGTCATTCCTCCTTCGGATTTTACTCTCTTCTGTACTAGTTTCCTCCTCCTATTGTATAGCTTGTTTATGGCAGGGGTCCACCAGACTAGTTTCCTTTTCTTGGAGGAGTGAGTCTTGGTTTTGCTTGGGATAGCATGATCCATGCATTCTTGCAGGTGCTCATAGGGTGCCTTTGTAAGGGATTCAGCAGCTTGGACAGCGTTGTCCTTTAGCATGGGGGCTGTGAACCTTTCCACCTCAGTCTTAAGTAATGTGAAGTTTGCTTTTGAAAAGTTTTTCACGGTGGTTTCCCTGATTGGAGGTGGGGGCGGAATGTGGATATCCAGAGTGATTAGTCTATGGTCTGATCTAACCAGCGAGGGGTTGACCTCCGGTGTAGAACACCGGTCATCCATGTTGGTGATGAACCGGGTCCAATATGTTACCTCTGGTGTGGGTGTTGACCAGTTGATCTAAGACGTTCGAGTTTATAAATTCTAGGAAACGCTGGGTAAGGAGTTAGTACTTGAATAGTTCTCCCAGTTAATGTTTGGGTAATTGAAATCACCCAATATTAGGGCATCTGGTAGGACCTTCATATTTTCCAATGTCTCCAGAAACACGGAATGGGGGTCCTGGGTCATGGTGGGTGATCTGTAGCAAGCTACAATTTGAATTGCAGCTTTGCTCGTTGGTAGTTGCACATGGATGATCTCTGAGGCATTGTGCTGCACCACTAATCTGGAGATGGGGTATCCTTGATGAATATGGATGACACCCCTGCCTTTTGTGTTTTGGTCCAGGTTCTGTGGCTGAAAAGTATGGTATGAGTTATAGCCTGGTAGTGCTGGGGTGCTCTCTGGAGCCTTAAACCAGGTTTCTGTTACTGCACAGATATCAGTGTTCTGCATACTGAGGAGTGCCTTGAGTGCATGTATCATTACCCTTAGTTTTTGGTTACTTGTGCTATTTACGGTGGTGGGTTTGTCTTTAGAGCCTTGCCAAAAATGCACTATGGGGACGGCAAAAGCCTTGGCCAGTATTTGAAAGCCTAAGGGTGACAGGTGCAAGCCATCTCTTGCGAAGCAATGTGGGTTGTCGAGCATGTCATCTCAGGCGGGCAGATACTGGATCCCCTTTGAATGACACCAGAAACTTAGCCAATTGTTGAAATTGATAATTTTTTCTTTATACTGTGGCATCATTCTTGGTGAGGGCTGGATGCTACTCGGGGTCAGGGTCATACCGGCTTGGGCTGCGTGATCAGAGAGCTCTTCCATGTCTCTTTTTTTGTAGTCCAGGGAGGTCTCAGATCATTCACACCAACATGGACAATGACAGAGTCGTATTTGTACTTGTGAAGTGACCTGAGTGCTTGTGTTATGTGGCGGATCCTGGCGCCTGACAGGCAGCTAACTGTAACCTTCTTGTCCAGCCTAGTTAGTGGGACATCAGTGTGCCTGACTATAGAGTCGCCTATTACTAGTGTATTGGGTATGTTATTTTGCCTTTAGGGCTGTGATTGCATGGCACATTGTTTATGTGAAGTATGTGTTTCATGGTTTGTGATGGGGTGTGGAGGTTGCTTGGGTGTCTGCTTTGGAGGTCTCTGTTGCTTTTGCAGATTTTTATTTAGAGCCTCTGAGTATGTTTTCATGTATTTGTGTGTTATTTGCCGGTGTTGGTTTAGTAGGTCTATGTGAGACTGGTGATGTGTTGCAAGTAATTTCCTTCTCCTGTTGACTGTCAGTTCCAGTCTTGGGTTGTGAGAGCTTTGCCTCCAGTTTGGCTGTATAATTGCATCTCTCGCATATATTAGTGTTTGGTGGTAGGAGGAGAGGGTTGTCTGTGTACATGAGGAAGTTGTAACATTGCCTCAAAATGCCCAGATTCACCATTTGGACTGGAGAGAACACCTGAAACTGCCCTTTGGACATGCCTGAATAGGTAAAGTGAGCTGTTTTACTGATTGGTTGCTAGGGACGAATAGAGAGCCTTGTCCTTCCGGACAGTATAGGGGGGGGGTCTAGTGCTATGGTTAATTAGTGCTTGCTATGCGTTTTTGAGCAAGTGCTGGGCTGTGAAATGAATGGTTTGAGTGCTTAAGTTGAAAGTTTGTCTAGTTCCAAGGGAAAAATTGAAGAGTAGACTTCGTGGAGCCGGGAATACTTTAACCCTAGCTAACCGGTGCTGCCCGGCGTGCAAAACCGTGCAAATGTGGATGTTGTTCGTGTTTCACTGTTGCAGTCATTACATTTGGGTAAACTGCTGGCAGGTTGCCCTCAGTCGAACTGATTAACAAATTCTTGGGTCCTGCGTCAGTTGCTGTCCCTTTTATGACTTCAGGTCGTCAGGGGTATAAAACATGCAGCCGACGCCATTTTCATCAGTCTTTCTTGCCGCGTGGTGCCTGAAGTAGATGCAGTTCGCAAGTGCCAGTCGGCCGACTCCTGAAATTTTTGTTTTCGAGTTTCAGATCCGAAGTCTTCAACCTAAAGCTAAGTACCGTATTGGGGAAACTTTTTCTTGCTCCTTACCGATGTCAGTAAAAGTTAATAATTGTATTACTTGTGGGAAGCAAATACCTCATAAGGATTTTCATTTGTACTGTATTCCTTGCCTAGACCCTGACCACAATGTGCCTTGCTGTCGGTTTTGTGCTAAATTTAATCAACGCACTATTAAGTGTCTGTATATTTTTGCATCAAAATATTTTGGCTCAAGTTTTAACCATCCAGAAATGTCGTTGGTTAGCAATCCGCCTACCGGAATACCTAAAAAATGCAAAGAAAAAGACAGAGACAGACCGTCGAGGTCCAAAACCGACGACAAATCTTCTCCTAAGCCAGTCGCCAGTTTGCCCAGTACTCAGTGAGGTGCTTTTGCAGCCCCTGATACCTGCTACTTTTGATTCGCAGGCCTCTGCTGAGTTTAAGTATTGAACCTGTGGATGTCTCTACCTTAGATGGGCCCAGAGCCGCTGAGCAGGCACCGGCTTCTGAGGATGTTTTCAGGCCTAAAGATTTGTATATTAAACTGATGCCATCTTCAAAACTAAGGCCAAAATCAACTTCTATGGCTAAAAAACTGACGCTTGGGCCACGTGCACAGGCCCCTATGCCTAAAAAACAAATGATCAAAAATGGCTGAGGATTTAATTACCTTGATCAGGGGTACCCATCCCCCTCCTGCTAAGAGGCCTAGGCAAGGCACTGACTATGAATCATCTGATCTGGTTTCTGTTTCTTCTGATTCCTCTTCGGATCAGGAATTATCTATTCCACCTTATGAGGACTCTGATGCAGAAGATTCCATCCCTTCTGCTTCTCCTCCTGAGGATTTTTCTTTTGGAGAAACTTTGCATACCTTAAGGGAACACTTTCACTGGGAGAGTCAGGATTTCTCAGAATCTAAAAAGAGGCTTAGGGATTTCCTCCTTCCTCGGCATAGGCTGTTGGCTATACCTGCTGTTCTAGACATTGTTGATGTTTTCTCAGAATCCAGTATGGCTCCTGATTCCCTGCCTCCGGCTCCTAGTAAGCCAGACAGATATTACAGGGTTCCTGACTCCCACAAATTCCTCTTTAAAAACCCTACTGCTGACCCTGAAACCATTTCTCAGGGTCCCAAGGGCATTAAGGCTTCTACTGCTAAAAATCTTACCCCTTCTGATAGACTCCAGGGCGTTGGGTAGATGTGGTAAGAAGGTTTACATGTCTGCAATCTTGGCAATCAGGGCTTTAAACTGTCAATTTCATATGCTTAAATATCAGCAGTATGTCATGGGGTTACTTAAAAAGAAAATTATGTTGATTTCTAACTGTGCGGAAAATAAAGATTTGCAGGATTTATTGCATTCAGCTGAACAAGTTGGAAAGCATACTTTGCAATGTGGTTTTGATTCCTTGGAGGCCTCTTGCAGGGCCGCTGTAACTGGATCTGTGATGAGAAGGCATGCTTGGCTCAAGGAGCAAAATCTGCCTGATCATGTTAAAGTAAAACTGTTGGATGCTTTTTTACAACAGGACAGTCTATTTGGTAATAAGGTAGAAGTTTTGAAAAAGAAGATAAAGCTAAATCTATGCAAACTGTAAAAGATTTCCTACAAGTGGACCCACCCAGGTTCAGTAGGCACCCTGGCCTACTAAGAACTGGTCCTTTCCAGTACCCACCAGAGCCGCTCAGGTCCAACCCAGACATTCCAAAGGCTCCATGTTTCAGTCACAAGGAACTTATAGAACAAAACAATGGGGTTGCCTCCACCTCCAAATCTGAAAGTAACAAGGCACCTCCCTATGGTAAAAAGTCTCAATGACTTTCCACTGCAATCACCAAGCACTTATCTTTTGGCTGCCCCTTTGGGGGGAAAACTGGCACTTCATGCACAAAACTGGCAACTAATTACCCAGGACAAGTGGGTTTTAAATATAGTATCCCAGGGATATAGATTTCATTTCTGCACATTGCCAATCCCAAATGGATGGCCTGATCTGCCTCCAAATCAGTGGGCAGAGGCCCAGAAACGAGTTATGTCCCTCATGAATATGCAGAAAAGGAAAAAGGACAAGGTTTTTATTCAAGACTTTTCCTGGTACCCAGAAAAGACAAATTATGGCGTCCAATTCTGGACTTATCCATTCTAAATAATTTCTGGACATTCCAAACTTCAAGATGCTGACTCTACAATATTTACTGCCTAAGCTAGGCAAGGATGCCTGGTTGGTAACTCTAGCCTTAAGAGGCTTACCTGCATATCCCAATCAGGGAATCTTGCAGAAGATACCTCCACTTCAAAGCAGGCTATTTGCATTACCAGTTCTCTGCACTGCCCTTTGGCTTATCTACTGCGCTTAGGGTCTTCACAAAGTGCCTGGCACCAGTAATTGAATTTTTCAGACAAAGAAGCATTCACATTTATCCTTACCTGGACGATTGTCTAATTCAGGCAGAAAACAAGGACACTCTTCTAAAACATCTGGTGTTTGTAAAAAGACTTCTAACTTGTCTAGGGTACACCATAAATATAAATAAATCACAACTGGTACCCTCTCAAATAATGACATTCCTGGGTGCAAGCTTGAATACAACTGCCCAGATGGCCTACCTTACACCAGAAAAACAAATTTAATTGATGACTTACTTCAAACAGGTGGCCACAAAAACCCAGCTATCTGCAAGACAAATTCTGCAGGCCTTGGGATTCATGGCCTCCTGCATCCTAATAATTCCATATGCAAGACTGCATATGAGGAAACTTCAATGGTACCTAAAAAGCTTATGGAGTCAACATTCTCACAGCCTGGAAACAATGATTCCTATCATTCCTTGCCTGCAGCTAGAGTTCCTATGGTGGGCAGAGGCCTGCCACCAAAACAAGGGACTGTCATTCATTCCACCCCCTGCCGCCCAAACCCTAATTACAGACGCATCAGATTATGTTTGGGGGGCACATCTGGCAGGGAGATGCATTCCAGGGCCAATGGATCCCAAATCAAATGCACCTACATATCAACCAGAAAGAAATGCTAGCTGTATAGAATGCTCTGACAGCCTTCAAGGACTATCTTCATCCAGGACAGCTACTGATAAGACAGACAACACCACAGTCATGTGGTACATAAGCAAGCAGGGGGGTACCCATTCCCTACCCCCTTTGCAGACTAGCCTTGGCATTGTGGAACACCGCCTTGACTTACCAAATACATCTACAAGCTCAATTCCTGCCAGAAAAGCAAAATACTCTGGCAGACGCACTAAGCAGAAATCTTATGGACTCCCACGCATGGAAACTGGATCCACAAATCTTCAGCATGTTGACACACAAATGGGGGAGCCCAGACATAGATCCTTTTGCCTCACCCCAAAATTATCAGTTGGACAAATTCTGCATAAGAATTCATCACAAAAAAGCTTGGAAAGTGGATGCTCTATCCTTCAGCTGGAAAAACCTATCAGTCTATGCATTTCCTCCTCTGCCTCTCCTCTCCAAGATCTTACTAAAAGTCAGACAGGAAATACCAAAAATTATACTGATTGCTCCAGACTGGCCTCACCAGCACTGGTACCCGCTCCTATGCAATATGTCACACCTTCCTCCGTGGTACCTGCCTCTGACACCTTACCTACTGTCTCAGCAGAACTATCAAATTCTGCACACTCTGCTCCAAACTCTGAATCTTGCAGCAGGGTTAATCAACTAATTTCACCTGTTACACCTCCCAGCAAACCTGTGATGGATGTCATTTTGGAGGCTAGAAGGCTTAGTACTAGAAAATCTTATGCAGACAAATGGAAAAGATTCTGCACCTGGAATCAAGCTCAAGGAATAAGCACAGCAATGCCCAGCATTCCTCAGATTCTGCAATATTTAACTGAGATGGTTCACAAGGGCCTATCTTTCACTTCTATAAAAATCCATGCCTCTGGCATTTCAGCTCATTACAACACAGAGCCCCCCCCCCTCTTTTCTCATCCTCTGCTAAAGCAGTACCTCAGAGGGGCCAAAAATGTAAGACCTCCCAGGAGAGCACCAGCTCCTGCATGGGGCCTCAATTTTGTTTTGGAAAATCTCACTCTACCTCCTTTTGAGCCAGCCGCTACTGCAGATTTAAAATTCTCTCCTGGAAAACAGCGTTTCTTTTAGCAGTTAATTCAGCTAGACGGATTTCAGAATTACAGGCTCTTATGGCAGTGGAGCCTTTCATTATTTTTCTTCCGGGCAGGGTGGTTCTCTGGACCAATCCATCTTTCATGCCTAAGGTGATATCCGGTGTGGCTCTTAATCAGACCATTCATCTGCCAACTTTCTTTCCCAATCCACAGAATAAGGGTGAGCGGATTCTGCATTCATTGGATGTGCACAGACAACTTAGATACTACTTAAACAGGACAAAACCTCTAAGAAAATCTGAGCAACTACTGGTGGCATTTGCTGCAGGGGCAGAGGGAAAACCTATTTCAAAGCAGACCATTTCTAAATGGATAAAGCCATTGCATTAGTTTCTGCTATGTGCACCATGGTAAACCTATCCCTAAGGGGATCAGATCTCATTCCACCAGGGCTGCATCTACTTCTGCAGCCTTTCTCAGAGGGGTTCCTACCAGAGCCATTCTAGAAGCTGCTACCTGGAGCTCAATTCATACGTTCACCAAACATTACCATTTTACCTCTCTTCTCTAAATCCAGAGCTGGCTTTGCCACTGCTGTCCTGCATGGCCTTATAGCTGCTCCTAATTCTGTATAAATCCATCCTCCCAACCATAGCTTTTGGAATCTACCCAAATGTAATGACTGCAACAGTGAAACACGAAGAACATAGTACAGTTGTGTACACTTACCATAAATGTAGATATTCGAGTGTATTCACTTTTGCAGTCCTAGTTACCCACCCTCCAGCCCCCTGTTTTTTCTCTTACTATACCTCTTCTTTCTTTTAATATGCTTAAAAGCCTTTTTGGTGTATTTGCTTTTGTTTGGAGGTATATTGTTTGTGTTTTAAATTATATACATATATATTTTGCTCCCCAGTTGGGGGGGGGGGGGCACCTGACATCTGGGGCAAGAAAAACTGATGAAAATTGTGTCGGCTGCATGTTTTATACCCCTGACGACCTGATGTCATGGAAGAAGGGGCAGCAACTGACGCAGGACCCAAAACTTTGTTAATCAGGCCGACTGAGGGCAACCTGCCAGCAGATTACCCAAATGTAATGACTGCAAAAGTGAATACACTCTGACATCTGCATTTATGGTAAGTGTACACAACTGTACTTTTTTTGTAGCAGGGAAATGAAAGAGATAGAAATTAGCCCAAAATGGCCAATAAACTACTAACTTCTGGGCTGAAACCACTCCTCCAGGGACAGATGCTCAAAGATCCCCTCTCACAGGTGAACAGAGAAACTTCCTTATATCCAAGTAAGGTATGGGCAACACAGAACTTGTAACACAGCCCTGAATTCAGCAATAACCTGAAAACTGGACTATACTAGTTCAGAAAGGTGGAAAACAAGTATACATATATTTTTTCAGAAAATAAAGCAGATACAATAAAAAAAAACCTTTAAATGCATAGAAATGGCTATCACACTTTAGTGTGCAGCCTACAACAGTTAGAGAGAGTATTTAAACACAAAAATGACTTAGTTCAAGTGCAGGCAGCAAATAAGTACAATATGCAGCAGAAACAAACTTTTTAAATCACAGAAACGCTAAACAATTGGTGTTTTAGGCAGAATTAGTTAAAGACAGCAAAAAATGTAGAAAAATGACACTTAATCACTCCAAATTTTCTCTCTTGTCTCTCTGCTGCTGTAGAACTCTGCAGGACACCTGGCAGGCACTCGCTGAGCTGAATACAAGCACAAAAACTGCGCAAATGTGTTTTTTATAGCAAGGTAATGAGATAGAAATTAGTCGAAAATGGCCAATAAACTACTAACCTCTGGGCTACAGCAAACAAGGCACACAAATTTCAGAAAGAAACAGTTCAAATAAGCAGGCACAATAAGCCTTTAACCAGAAATTCCCAGCTCAGAAAGGCAGGATCTAGCCTGTCCTCGCACAAGAGTGCAGACCGCAATCCTCCTTAATCTAAAATAACTGGCCTGAAGCCCAAGTGCTTAAACCAGAACTATCTGTACTATCAGAACTATTTAGAATAACAGACACTGAGCCTTCAATCAGCATTTCCCAACTTAGAAGGATGTAAGCTACCTGTCCTGCCACAACAATGCAGTCCACAAACCTTCTTAATGTAAAACAACGGGTCTGAAGCCCAAGTGCTTAAACCAAAAGGCTTAGAATAACAGTTACAATTGAATCAGGCTCCTACCAAGCAGTAATAACTGCAGCAGAATAATACAACTGAGTACTTTTAAGAAGAAGCACAAGCAAATTAAGGTAATAAAGTGGGAAGAAACATAATTACAGTAAAAGCAGATGAATAAAGTGCAATTTATGTTTTATAACAAGAGAAAATGAGCAAACTATTTTAAACAAATTAACCAATTAACAAGTAAAAAAACTCAAAACTGAGCCCTGTTCCAGCAGTCTTCAATCAGACAAGTTCTAACCGCACACTCCTACCGCTAGGGTGCAGGGAACCTTCTCCAAAAAAGATGGCCTGGATTAGTGCTCAAGTTATACAAACAAAGCTAGATTCAGCAGGCCTGAATCTAGTCTATGCTACAGCAGACAAGGTGCACCAATATCAGAAAAACAGTTCAAATAAACAGGTACAGCAAGCCTTTGGCCAGAAATTCCCAGCTCAGAAGGGCAGAACCTAGCCTCTCCTCCCACAAGAGTGCAGACCACAAACCTTCTTAATGTAAAATAACTGGTCTGGAGCCCAAGTGCTTAACCAGAACTAATACACTTTTAGAATAACAGACACTGAACCTTCAATCAGCAGTTCCCAATTTAGAAGGATGTAAGCTACCTGTCCTACCACAACAGTGCAGACCACAAACCTTCTTAGTGTAAAACAACTGCTCTGAAGCCCAAGTGCTTTAACCAAAATACTTAGAGTAACAGTTACAATTTAATCAGGCTACTACCAAGCAGTAATAAATGCAGCAGAATAAACGCAATTTTGTACTTTTAAGAAGAGACAAAAGCAAAATAAGGTAATAAAGTAAGAAGAAACACTAATAGAGTAAAAGGTAAAGTGTTGCAAATTTGTTTGTTTTTTTTCGTTTTGTTTTTTATATAACAATGGAAAACAAACTGATTTAAACAAATTACCAAATTAACCAGTAAAAAACCTCAGAACTGAGCCCTGTTCCAGTAGTCTTCAATCAGACAAGTTCAGGGCCTAAGTGGGTATGCCTACTCAGATGTTCTCACTGTATTAGGCAGGATGAACTAATTAGACTAGACTAGGATAGAGCTGGGACAGGGCTGAACAGATGGGAATGGTAGGAGTGTCTGAAATGAAAATATGATCTCACTGTACTCGGTTGAGTGAGCAAATGAGATGGTCCCAGGAGGAGTGTTCAAACACAGATTTACAGGAGGGGCGGTCAATTTCAAAGCCACCAAGATTAATACCAAAACAAGAACAGGGAGGGTGGCTGGGGAAAACTAACTGCAGACACAGAGAGAGCTCACAATTTTCAGTGAACAAATATATAAGCAGATAAATGCAGTACTATTTTTAACACAATATTTAGTGAAACAATAAAACAGAAAAAATGCAGTACTATCTTAAACACTGCAAGTTTGTACTTATCTCAGCGTGTGATAAAGTTGTTGCAGCTCAAGTATGCAAACTATTCAGCAGAAACTTGGAGCTTGTTTGCCTCTCTAAGCGACACGTGTTCTGTAAGGCTCAAATCTTGACAAATACATTTTTGCCATCACTCTAGTATGTCACACCAGGCTCTATATGAAAGTACTTCAGTGGACTCTCTCTGTTCAGTGACATCTCAATCGTTGGAACATCCATCATGCTTAACAGGATCTGCAGACAACAGATGACATGGTATACAATTTCCCATTGGTTTTGCTGGGACATCCCCTAGTGTTTCCCCCACCAAGGACCACAGTAACCACAATAACCATGGACACCTCCCCTCTGGGGTGGTGGTGGCATTTTGAAGAGAATGGCCCAAGGTACCTGGTCTTGGACCAAGATAAACCTTCACATTAGTGGTCTAGTGATGTGGGCAGTTCTCCTTCTTGCATTGTAGACTTTATAGGATTGCCTCTCCACAGATGTGATTGATGTACAGAGGGACAAAGATGCCATTTGTCTGGTACATTAAAAATGGGAGGACCTGGCTATACCCCTTGTGTCTAGAGGCCATGAGAAATGTGGCAGTAGGCAGTTATCTTCCTGCTTCTTTCTTACCGCAATGCATATCCTTTGCAAGTCCAAAACTTTAGCAGACAAATTAAGCAGGTTTATCCTCTTGCCACATAAGTGGTCCTTCATTCAGTGGCATTCAAGATTTTCAACCACTTTGGACTTTCTTGCTGTGACCGATTTTTTTTTTTTTTTTTGCCCTGATCCCTCAGGAGGGACAGTCCTTGTGAGATGCTGTAGTCCATACTTCGCCCCAGGACTCTTCTGTGCTTTCCTTTCCCCTCCACTCATAGTCAGGTTTATTCGAAAAGGGGTTTGGTACATGGCAAAAGTGATTCACATTGCCCATTTTTGTCAGACAAGTTGGGCTCCCCTTCCTTTGGCCTCACCTGTAGTTGCCCTGAGTCCTTGATCCCTTTCAATATCTGATTTCTTACCCCACCAACAATCCACTTCTGGACATGAAATCCCTAAATCTGACTGCTTGGTTTCTCCACTTCCAGTGATGACCAGAAATTCCAGGCGTTCCTCCAGAATTGTGCATATTCTCACATCTTCCTCAAAATACTCTACAGAAATAAGTAGAAAAGGTTCACTATTTGGGCTAATTCTAAAGGTTTGTATTTGTTTTCGGCACCACTGACTTCTGTTTTTGATTTCTTGTTTAGTCTCTTTCATTTGTGGGCTAGTTACTCCACAGTTAAAGTACAGTTGCTTGCTACTTCTAATTTGTATGTGGGAGAACATCATGCTTCAATTCCTTGTTTAATGCTTTTGAAAACTTTGTTAAGAGGTGCTTTTCTTGTGTGAGTTTTTTTCTCCTTGAAATATAACTTTTGTTACATAGCCTTACCAAGGCACCAACTGAACTTGCAGTTTTGGCAGATTTAAAATTTCTGTCATTGAAGATACAATTTTTCGTGGCTGTTACTTCAACCAGGAGAATTTCGGAATTGCAGGCCTTGAGTTGCAAACCCCTATATTTGATTTTTCATAAATGCATGGTTTCCCTCAGGACTAGCCTAGACTTTGTTCCCAAGGTGTCATTAGAGACTAAATTATACCAGATTATACATGTACTATTTTTCTTCTCTCATTTTTTAAATAATGGAGAATATCTTATTCATTCATTGCTCACTGTCAGATTTTATTTACATTGCACAAAAGGCTTTAGAAAAGTGATTGATCAACTTTTTGTTTTCTTTTCTAAGACAAAGTTGTATTCCAAGGTTACCTTATCCAGGCGACTTTCGGAATGCATTGCCTTTGTCTGTAGGGATAGGGGATTGTCATTGCCCTCTAAACCAAAATCACATTCTACTATAGAGGTATAAACTTTTGCAGCTTTCTTTAACCATGTTCCTTTTAGATGATATCTTCATAGCCACTACATGGCCCACAGTTCATATGCTTGTGTCTCATTACAAGCTCGAGCTGCAGTCTAGGTTTATAGCTGCTTTTGGCTCTACCATTCTCTGGAATATCTTCCAAAATGCTTCCTGGGTTTTTCAAGCCATGGACTCTCATTCAACTGTTGAACCAGACAGAAAAGACAACATTGGATACAAAAGTTATATACTTAACACTGTATCTGTGTTATCTTCTTCCATCCTTCTCAGCATTACTACCCTGCATCTCGCCTTCCAAATTGTTACGGTCTTATTTCTTCTACTGGACCACACAGGACCTTCCTTGGATGTATCCCTGTCTGGTTGCTCTATGTGGTTACAGTACATTTTCTAGTAGGTAGTAGTTTGCACATATTATGGTTGATGGTATATTTGAGGAGCAGAAACGATCTGAGGGTAGAGTGCTTTTTGGTGCATTATGAGAGATGGGAGGAGCTTGAGCCATGGAGTCAAAGTCCAATTTGCCAGACTCTGATCCATTTGAATTTGATGTGCCCAACTGTTGAGAAGGATGGAAGAATACAACCTGAATCTAGCAATATGATAAGTACATAACTTTAATTTCTACAATATTTACCTTTCTGTTCTATAAAGATTCACCTTTTGGCTATATGTGCTTGTTTGCCTGTAGAGCCCTCCTTTTCTATTCTTCCTCAGGTCAAGCAGTTTTTGAAGGGGGTTTTACATGTCCATCTAGCTAGAAGACAGGTGGCTCCCTTTTGGAGTCTTAGTTTTGTTCTGGAGAAACTTGCAGTTTTCCCATTTGAACCAACTCATGAGGCTGATTTGAAGTCCTTATCTTGGAACACAGTATTACTTGTTCTGACTTCTGCTAGAAGTGTGTCTGAGTTGCAAAATTTAATGGTGAGTTAACCTTATCTCATCTTTCCCAAATATGAGATAACTTTGACAACAAGTCCTTCATCTATGTCTGCAGTGGATTCAGAATTTTCTTTAAGCTATGTGGTTCATCTTCCTGTTTTCTTTCCAGAGCAAGAAATGAGGGAGATAATTTTGCATCCTCTGGATGTGCAGAAATAATTCAGAGACTACATTGACAGGATTAAGCCCACTTCAGGAGGTCTGATCAATTGTTTTTCACATCCATTCCCACAGTTATTTATTTTAACTGTGTACCAGTATTTTTTGTTACTTGTTCTAAACACATCCACAGCTTTTGATAAGGTCAGCTCTGTCTCTCTTAATAGCTTGCTTCTTGACTCTTACTCATTTTTTCTACCGTAAAAAAAGAAGTTATGTCTTACCATAATGTTCCATCTGTGTTGTTCTTCGTTCATTCATTACTGATGGGTTATTGGTTCTATCCTTGGAACCGAGCCGGTCAATATCAAGCTCGCGTCAGCCAAAAAACTCTTGAGCGAAGGTCCTACCCACAGTGCTGTGCTCCCTGTTACCTCAGATCGAGTTTGCAAGTTGATAGATAAAAGCAGAGGCTACTTCTGGTCATAACAGACCTACCAGAAAGGAGTGCATAAGATCAGCCAAGAACCTCCTGATGGGGGACGGAGGGTGGGAAGTAATGAATGAATGAAGATCAGCAACACAGATGGAACATTATGGTGAGACATAACTTCTTTATCTGATGTTAATCTTCGTTCATTCCTTATTGATGGGACAGAGTCCCCAGCTGCTTGTATTCCTGGGTGGCCCTCCTGGAAGGAGATTCCTGAGCACCATGGATCCAACATTCTACCTCTGGAGGCAAAGTCCAATTTGTAATGAAGACTAAAGGTGTGAGGTTTGGCCCAAGTTGCAGCTGAGCAAATATCATTGAGGGAAGCTTTAGCATGGAAAGCTGCTAAAGTTGCCTTAGATCTTGTAGAATGTGCTTTGACTCTGTGAGGCAAGGTGATATTGTTTTTGTTGTAGATAAAGGTGATACAATTTCTCAACCATGAAGCCATTGTAACTTTTGATACAGGATGACCTCATCAAGGTCCAGAAAAAGCCAGAAAGAGTTGGTCTGATTTGCGGGTAGATTTTGTTCTGTCCAGATAAAAACGTAATTGCCTATGAACATCCAAGGAGTGCAGGCAATACTCTTCCTTGTTATAATGGTTAGGAAAGAACACTGGGAGATCAATAGACTGGTTGATCGCTCTGACACCACTTTTGGTAAAAAAAAAAGTAAAGTTGGTTCTCAGTGATGCCCTGTCCTTATGGAAGATAAGATAGGGAGGTTTGATGCATGAGGTCTGAAATTCTGACAATCGTCTGGCTGATGTGATTGCAATCAGAAACAACGATGTCCTTCAAGGATGCATCTGCAGTCCTAACAAATGGGTTGTCCTGCCTCAGGCAGCCCTTCGGTCGGCCGGATTCCAAAGTCTGGGTCTGGCCTCGGCTGATGTCGCACTTCACCCGACGTCATAGCTGCTGTTAACCGGGTATAAAGGCATCAGCCGACGCCATTTTCCCCAGTCTTTCTTGCCGCGTGGCGCCCGAAGCAGAAGCTGTTCGCAAGTGCCGGTTGGTCAGAACCAGAGATTGCTACTACCGAAGACTTCTAAAAAGCTAAGTACCCCGTTGGGGACTCTTTCTTGCCTCAGCCGATGTAGAAAAAGTGAATAACTGTTTAACTTGTGGGAAACAAATACCTCATAAAGATTTCCACTCTTACTGCCTACCTTGTTTAGGCCCAGACCACGACGTAGCAGCTTGTCTAGCCTGTGCTTCCTTCAGCCGACGGACACTTAGACGTCGGTCGAGTTTGCAGAGGAGTTTTTAGGCTCCGCTTTTGCTTACAACATGCCGTCGGAGACTCCGACTTCACAATTAGCTAAAAAGCGTAAGGAAAAGGACCGACACTCGCGGTAAGCCAACCGCGAGTGTCTCGGTTTCGGCTTAAACCGAGCCCTCGGTTCTTCCTTCGGCCGAAAGCATGCCTCCTACAACCGAGGCCTCATCCAGCATGGCTGAATCTGCTACTGAAATTCCACCTGCTCTTACAGGTTCTCAGGATTTATCAGATACTATCCCTTTAGATATATCTACTCCTGCACGTGGAGCTGCTAGGCCCCCTGCATCCATGTCAATTAAGGCTTTTACCAGGGCTAAAGCAGCTAAATCAACAAAGACCGTGCCTGCTAAAACCCCCTCTCACAGGCCTAGCTCTAGTACTCAAATGCTTAGTCTAGCAGAGGATCTCATTTCTTTGATCAGGGGATCCCAGCCTCACCCTGATGGGGCCTCTCACCCCCCTCCAGAGCAGAGGCCTAGAGCAGAGCCCCCTGAGCCAGTTTCTACAGATTACTCCTCTGATGATTCAGAAAATACAAACCCTCCAGAAGGCCCTTATTCTCCATATGAGGACTCTGATGCAGAAGACTCCATTCCTTCTGCCTCTCCTCCTGAGGAGTTTTCTTTTGGGGAAACCTTGCATGCTATGAGAGAACAATTTCAATGGCAGGGCCAGGATTTTTCAGACTCTAGGAAAAGGCTAAGGACCTTTTTACATTTGCCACAGCATAGGCCTTTAGCCATTCCTCCAGTACAGTTGTGGATGATGCATTTAATGATGCTTGTACTGCTCCTGACTCTCTTCCTCCGGCCCCTGCTAAGCCCGACAGATACTACAGGGTTCCGGACACACATTATCACTTGTATAAGGCTCCTATTGCAGATCCTGAAACTATTTCACAGGGCCCCAAAGCTGTAGCAGCTGCCTCTGCCAAGAACCCCCTCCCCTCTGAAAGAGAATCTAGGGCCTTAGAGAGAGGGGGTAAAAAAGTTTATACTTCTGCTACTCTTTCGGCTAGGGCTTTAAACTGTCAATTCCACATGATTCAGTATCAGGAATTTATGTTAGATCAGCTAACTAAAAAACTGTCCTCGCCTGAACCTTTAGACCGAAAGTCCCTTCAGGAAATGGTACATAACATTCAGCAGATCAGTAATCATTCCTTAAAATGCGGCTATGATGCACTGGAGGCTTCCTTTAGATCAGCTATGACTGGTACAGTGATCAGAAGGCATGCATGGTTAAAAGAGCAATCATTACCAGACCATGTAAAGTCAAAGCTCCTAGATGCTCCCATGGAAAAACACAGTTTGTTTGGCTCCCCTGCACAGCAAGTGTTGAAGAAGGTGGAAGAGAAAGCAAAATCTGTCCAGACAGTCAAGGATTTCTTACAGGTCCAGCCTCCGAGGTTTAGTAGGAACTGGCCTTCCAAGAATTGGTCCTTTCCAGACACCAACAGAGCACAGAGAGGCAGGAATAGGCACCCAAGAGGCAGAGGTCAATCCAGAGGTGCCTACAGGGGACGTCAGTGGCAGCCTAACAACCAGAGAAGTACTGCCACAGATCCAGCCACTACCACTTCCACAGGACAATCACAGTGACTTAGCTCTGAAACCGCCTACCAGGGAACAATTAGAAGCACCCTTAGGCGGAAAGCTAGCCTTATTTTCAGTAAACTGGCATTACATTACAGGAGACAAATGGATTTTACAGACAATAGACAAAGGTTACAGGTTTCACTTCCATACTCTACCAAGGAAGAAAGGAATGCCAAACCTACCTCCAAATCAAAAGACAAACGCTCTAGAGCAAATAGACCACTTACTAAGGATGAGAGCTATAGAAAAGGTACCGTCTATGGAACAAGGGCAAGGATTTTACTCCAGACTTTTCCTGGTGCCAAGAAAGGAAAACCAATGGAGACCTATTCTCGACCTGTCCGCTCTGAACACATATCTTATTGTTCCAAAATTCAAGATGCTGACCCTACAGCAGCTTCTTCCCATGCTGGGCAAGGAGTCTTGGCTGGTAACTCTAGATCTCAAGGAGGCATACCTGCACGTCCCCATACGACCAAATTGCAGAAGATACCTCAGATTTCTTGCAGGATCAGAGCATTATCAATTCTCAGCATTGCCTTTTGGCTTATCTACTGTGCCCAGAGTATTCACGAAATGCCTGGCATCAGTAATTGCTCATTGCAGGCTTCAGGGAATTCAAATGTACCCATACCTGGACGACTGCCTGTTACAAGCGGACAACAAAAACAAATTAACAAAAGATTTGACAAAGGTCATTCACCTATTGCAAGCCCTGGGATACACAGTCAACATAAAAAAGTCAAGGCTGATACCATCCCAAAGGATAACTTTCTTGGGTGCAGAACTGGACACATCAAGCCAAATGGTATTCCTCACAGCAGAAAAGCAGAGTGGTAGGTGCTTCTATTTCATGGCATTAACAACGCAGAACCAGCTTACAGCAAGGAAAGTCCTGCAAGCCCTGGGTTACATGGCATCCTGCATAATATTGATTCCACATGCCAGACTACATATGAGAAAGTTGCAATGGTACCTAAGGAATTTATGGTCTCAGCACAAGCACAGCCTAGAAACCCAAATTCCAATAATTCCATGCCTGAAGCAAGAATTCCAATGGTGGGCTCAGGCCTGTCAATTGAACAAAGGGCTGCCCTTCCACAGCCCTCACCCAAGCCAGACTATCACCACGGACGCCTCAGACCTCGGTTGGGGGGCACACATGGTGGACAAGTGCATACAAGGCTTATGGACTCAAGACCAGCTGAACTTACACATAAATCAAAAAGAGATGCTGGCAGTAAAGCTGTTAATTCAGTCATTCAGACCGTTTCTTCAACAGGGTCATTTGCTGATAAGGACGGACAACACCACAGTTATGTGGTATATCAACAAACAGGGAGGCGCACACATTCATATCCTCTATGCCGGATGGCAGTGGACCTCTGGAATGTGTCCCTGAACCTCAACATTCAGCTCCAGGCAATATTTGTGCCAGGAAAGGAAAATATACTAGCAGACATCTTAAGCAGAACTACCACGGATGCCCACGAATGGATGCTGCATCCAGACATCTTCAAATCCATTACAAAGAAATAGGGACTACCAGAAATAGACCTATTCGCATCCCCACACAACCACCAATTGAAAAAATTCTGCACAAGGACATACCACCCACTAGCTTGGAAGGTGGACTCCCTATCTTTCAATTGGGAAAACCTGACAGCATATGCATTCCCACCTCTTCCTTTGATGCACAAAGTGCTACTGAAGATCAAAGAAGATCACCCAAGGATCATCCTGATAGCTCCAGACTGGCCGAGGCAGCATTGGTACCCACTACTGAGGAGTATGTCTCTGGAACACGCATGGTCTCTACCCCTAGTTCCTTTACTGCTAACACAGAACAACTTCAAAATCCTGCATCCAAACTTGAAAACACTGCAGCTAGCTGCTTGGAACATTGCATAAGACAAAATAACCCAGATTTATCTCAAAGGGTTAAAAACATTATCTTGGAGGCTCGCAGGCCCTCAACAAGAAAAACTTATTCAGCAAAATGGAAAAGATATCTCATTTGGAGTGCAGCAAAAGGAGAAAATGTATCACTGGCAAACATAGCTAACATCCTGGAATACTTAGCAGAGCTTTTCCACAATGGCCTGTCCTACTCCTCCATTAAGATTCATGCGTCAGCAATTTCAGCAGAATACAACATGGATCCTCCAGTCTTTTCTCATCCTCTACTCAGGCAGTTCCTGAGAGGAATTAAAAATGTAAAGCCACCATTGCCTACATGGGACTTGAACTTTGTGTTAGATAAGTTGACACTTCCCCCTTTTGAACCAGCAGCAACAGCAGAATTACAGTACTTATCTTGGAAAACTGCTTTCCTGCTTGCAATCACTTCAGCAAGAAGGGTTTCTGAATTGCAGGCATTAATGGCAGTACAGCCCTTCCTTATCTTCCATCAGGATAGAGTGTCCATGAGAACTAATCCTACTTTTATGCCAAAGGTGGTCTCCAGGGTATCATTAAACCAAGCAATCCACTTACCTACATTCTTCCCCAACCCACAGAACAGGGGGAAAAGACTACTACATACCTTGGATGTGCATAGACAATTGCGCTACTACCTGGACAGAACCAAGAACAATAGGAAAACTGACCAGCTTCTGGTAGCATATGCAACAAGAATGGAAGGAAAAGCAATTTCAAAACAGACAATCTCAAAATGGATAGGAAATTGCATTAGATTTTGTTACTCTTATCATGGAAAGACAACTCCAGAAAACATCAGACCTCACTCCACAAGGGCTACAGCCACTACTACAGCTTTTATACGAGGAGTGGCTACCAAAGACATTTTAGAGGCTGCTACTTGGAGCTCCGTGCATACATTTGCCAAGTATTACAATCTACCTTTATACTCCAGATCCCGAGCAGGTTTTGCCACTGCTGTTTTGCAAGGGATCTTAACTACACCATAATCTTCTTAGTACCTCCTCCCCCAGTTTGGCTATGGTATTCTACCCATTTGTTAGGACTGCAGATGCATCCTTGAAGGACATAGTACAGTTTTGTACCTACCATAAATGTAGATGTCCGAGAGGTATGCATCTGCAGTCAGGATTACCCACCCTCCTTCCCCTCTGTGGTACTCCTAGGGTATTTGCCCATCTTGTAGCTAGCTGGGGAATCTATTATGGTGTATTTGTTTGTATATATGTATATACATGTTTATTTCTATTTGTTCTCTATTGTTTGGAAACATTTGCATTTATCCAAATTTAGCCTTCCTAGAGGGCACCTGGCATCTGGGGCAAGAAACACTGAGGAAAATGGCGTCGGCTGATGCCTTTATACCCGGTTAACAGCAGCTATGACGTCGGGTGAAGTGCGACATCAGCCGAGGCCAGACCCAGACTTTGGAATCCGGCCGACCGAAGGGCTGCCTGAGGCAGGACAACCCATTTGTTAGGACTGCAGATGCATACCTCTCGGACATCTACATTTATGGTAGGTACAAAACTGTACTTTTTCCAAGAAAGACATCTTACATCACAAGAAAACACAGGTTCAAAGGGTGGAGCTCTTAAAGCTTGCAGAACCAAAGCCAAATCCCAGGATTGTACGGGTTCTCTAAAGGGAGGTTTTAGGTAGATAATCCCTTTCAAAAAAGTCTTACAGAGTCTGTGTGACATAAGTGAAGAATCTTGAAAACCAATATGAAAATTTGAGATGGCAGTCAAATGTACACGGATAGTAGAGGCAGATACCCCAGAGTGGAAAAGATATAAGTAATCCAATACCACCGAGACCGGGGCTGACAAGGGGTTTATTTGCTAATCTGCTGCCCATATAGAAAACCTCTTCCATTTGTTAAGATAGATTAGTCTGGTGGACGATTTATGAGATGCAATAAGAATTTTGCACACAGGGGACAAAATGTTTTCATGCCTGACAATCCTAGGAAGGGGAGAAACCAAGCTGTCAGTTTCAGGGTTATTAGACTGGGGTGAATCAGACCCTGCGGATGAGAGATCAACATTGGGGATGGATTGAGGATCCACTGTTGATCTAGCAGATGAGGCCAGAGGAAGGGAAACCAGACTTGTCAAGGCCGTATGGAGCAACGAGGATCACTTTGCTCTTCAACTGTCATGCTTTCTTTAGAAATCGGGAGATAAGGTGAAGAGGAGGATATGCATAAAGAAGACCCGAGGGCCAAGCGTGGACTAGTGCCCTTGGTGACTGTCCCCAAGGGGGATCAGGGCAAAGTAGTTGCTACACTTGTAGTTGGTTAGGGAGGCAAATAGGTCACAGCAAGGCTGGCCCCAGCAGTGGAAGAGTTTTGCCGCTATCAGAGGATTGAGGGACCACTCTTGAGGCTGTAGAATGCACTTGTTCAGTTTTTCCGCTATTACGTTGGAGCTCCCGGGAATGTGCATTGCAGTCAGAAAGCGGTTGTGAGCTATCGCCCATTGCCATATTCTTAAGGCTGCTTGGCATAACGGTAAGATCTGGTGCCCCCTTGTTTATTGATTACCAGATCACTGACATGTTGTCTGATTGGATCGCAATAGTCCCTGACTGAATGATGGAGTGAAATGCTTGCAATGCTAGAAGCACCACCCTCAGTTCCAGGACATTGATATGTAAAAGTGCCTCTGTCTCCGACCAGGTGCCTTGGACTGAGTTTCCCTGACATAGCCCCCCCCCCAATCAGGGAGGCGTCCGTGGTCACTGTGGCTATCGGTTGATGGTGGGGGGTGAAAGGGCGAGACCATTGCTGGGGATTTCGAGACGTCCACCAGAGTAAATCTTGCTTGCATCTCTGAGTTGCACTTATTTGAAAAGATAAAGGGTGTTGTAGAGGGTACCACTGAGTGAAAAGCAGCCATTGCAGAAGTCTCATGTGGAATCTGGCTAGGGGAACAATGGTAATTGAAGCTGCCATTGACCCCAATAGCTGAAGTACAGATCGAGCAGGGGATTTGTGGTGACAGAGCAGCAGTTGAACTTGTTGTCTTATTCTCTGAAGTCTGTGTTCTGAAAGGGATGCCATACAATTTCTCGTGTCCAACAGTACTCCTAAGAATTCCAAGGACAGAGTTTGGGTTGTGTTTGATTTCTCCCAGTTTATAGTGATTTTCAGGCTTTGAGCTGTTGAGTATACTGCAGGGCTTCTTCCAGTAGGCACTTGGTGGGGGCGGTAAGGAGCCAGTCATCTAGATATGGAAACACTTGGAATCCTTGAAGTCGCAAGTGAGCGATAACCACTGCCATGCATTTTGTGAACCCTCTTGGGGCTGTAGAGAGACCGAAGGGCCGGGCTTGAAACTGGCAGTGACTGGTTCCTATACGGAAGTGGAGGTATCTTCTTGAGTGTTTGTCCATTTTTATGTGGTAATACGCATCTTGAAGATCTACAGAGCACATCCAATCGTCTTCTTCCAGAAGAGGAAGGATAGACTGAACCATGAACATCCGGAATTTCTCTGTTTTTACTAATTTGTTTAGTGTACTGCGATCCAAAATTTTGTCTCCAGTCCCCTGATTTTTGGCATTAAAAGAAACCTTGAGTAAAGTCTGGATCTTATCTGGTCTGGGGGACCGTCTGGATGACTCTTTTTCTTTTTGTAGCAGCTTTTTAATTCCGTGTGGTGCTGTTTCCCTTTGACTGGGTGGGACATCAGATAACTCTCTTGATGAGTCTGGGAAAAGATGGAAGGGGATGTGATAGCCTCTGGATATAATCCGTTGTATCCAAGAGTCGGTTGTTATGTTTTGCCAGGCAACAGGGTACAAGGAGAAATGACTCCCGACTGCTTCCAGAGGTGAGCATTCAGGCAATGCTTCAGGAGCACTGATAGGGTTGGTCAGAGAAAGAATCTCTGGAACGTCAGTTTTACCGACCTCCTCTGCCCCTGAAAGGGGCATCTTCCATTGGAGTTTTCCCCTTTACGTCTAGGGGAAAACTCTGCATGTGCATCCCGGAAAGAGCCCTGTGATTTCTTGTGCCAGATTTTTCCACTCCTCTGATTTCTAGAGTAGAATCTCTGAGGGGTGGAGTGTCTGACAGCAATGGCAGACAAGGTCTTGCCATCTTGTTCGCACCATGCCAGCATGTCCTTGACTTTAGGGCCAAACAAAGAAGCGGCCTCTATAGGGGCATTCATGAAGGAAGCCTTAAAGGAGTCCGCAAAGTCATAAAGGCGCATCCAAGCATGTCGTCTGGCGACTATACCTGCACCTGCCGCTCTAGTCGCCCCTTCTGTTACGTGAGAAATAAGACGCATGGAAGAGTTGGAAATGGACTCTAGGGTGGCTATCTGAGAAGCCACATTATCACGGACTTTGTCAGAAACCGCTCCTGCCAAGGTTTCAGAGAGTTGGTTGATAAAATCTCATTGAAGCCTGGTAAAATGTGCCAAATAATTCAAAGACCTTATAGTGAAGGTGGATGAAGCAAACACATGCTTCCTTAATCTGTCAATTGCCCGGGACTCCTTGTTGGGCAGATGGACAGCTTGGCTGTCTTCTGCCAAATCCTTCTTAATAGCAGCTGCCACCACCATAGCATCTAATGGAAGACCACGTGACCAGTAGATACTATGGTGGTGTGAGCTGCTACCACCATAGCATCTACTGGGAGACCACGTGACCAGTGGGGGTGCTCAGCATGGGGCGATATTTTATCTGGCCTCTTAGATATCACTTCCATGGTATCAGGAACCTTCCATGCGCACTGCACGATGAGCTGGATGAGCTCATCGGCAGGTAGGGTGACCCAGGAGATAGGGGGCCGGGCACGAAAAGCCTGTAGGAATATGGATTCCTTAGAGGAAGGATTAGAGGGCTAAGGACACCTCATCAGAGGGTGACCATGGGGATCCTTCCCCGTCATCAAAATCCAAATCTTCAGTCAATGACTCCTGAGTGGAGTCCATGTGTTTCCTCTTAAACAATGCTTTGCAGGGTGGTTCTGGAGAAGACTGCAAAGAGGGGGGCTTCCTGAGCAGGAGAGACTTGAGGCTGTTGTGCCCGGTGTCTGGGAGTTGAAGCTTGTGACAGTTGCGGCACAGAGGAGGGAGAGGACTCCAACAAATGAGCTTTGCCAGCGGAGGCAAGCGCCCTCTCCATGGCCTGAAAGGCTGACCTGCCCAAGGAAAGATGAGAGCCCGGAACAGAGCACGACAACCTCAGAACCGGGGTCACACCCCGCCCTGTCGAGCCCACCCCCAGACCAGGAGTCTCAAGAGGACCATGAACCATAAGAGAGAGAGAGAGCATCCCTGGAAGGTGCCATAGAAAAAAATCGGTGTGGAGCCAGGAATGCCCTCCCCAACAGCACAGCTACTGGCCTGAGAAGAGCTCAATGCCCAGTGCATGGAAGGCCACAAGGATGACTCTGGTTCCAAAGTGAGATCCACTGTTGGAGTCGGAGGGAGGGGAAGCAGCTGTCTGAGTAACAGGCTTCGAGACTTGAGTGGAAGTGAAAGGAGGAGTATACGTTGGGGTTTGAGGCAAAATACGCTCACCTGAATGAGGGAACGTGGACTTCGACGGTTGAGAGAGACCTCTGGCCACAAGCAACTGGGTCAACAAGCCACAACACATCCTGCTCAGAAAGACTCTTGGTTGACCTCATGGAGAAGGTTGATGTTGATTCTGGCCTTTCCAGGAAAGGACTATACTGACTGTTTGCAAAAGGATCCAATGAAGGGGAATATTTGGTCCTTGCTAATTCAGTAGATGCAGAGCTCGAAGCTGAGGAAGTCTGCACTGTAGAAAACTGTGTGGAAAAATTTCTGCACCGAAGATGTCAGCACAATGGTAATTGAAGGTGTCTGCACCATAAAGGCAAAGGTCTGCCCCGAAGAGTACGGTGCTGTAGTGGAAAGTGTCTGCACTGGCAATAAGGACGGTGCCAAGAAGGACTGCACCAAAGTACATGGAGCCGAAAAAGTCTGCGCCGTGGAGTACAGACGAGTCATACTTGGAGCCAAAGGTGACTGTACCAATGGTGCAGAAGGGGACTGAACCTGTATTGACCGTGCTATTAGGGATTGCGACAGAACTGTCGTAACCGTAGTTGTCTGCACCAGGAACTTTATCTATAAAGAAGGCCTGACTGTAGTAAGGATCATTTGGGGTGGTGCCGTGTCTGGAGCCGACAGGGTCACAGGTGGCAGCGCTGGAGTATTAATCAGTTTCACCTTCTTGTGAGTTAACTCCCTATGATCTCCAGAGGGAGAAGGGAGCAACTTCAGTGAAGAAGAGGAAGAACGCCTCTTGTGGGGTTTAACAGGAGGGGGTGAACCCTCCAACCCAGAAATAGCCTCAGAGAAAGGAGACTTGAGGAGACCTTTCAAAATGAACTTATTCTTCCTCTCGTTGAGAGTCCTGGTAGAGAAGTTTTTACAGATCCCACATGGAGGATCTACAGTCAAGTGAGAGACATTAAGACAGTAGACACACAAGTCATGGCCATCGAAAAGAGTTAACTTACGGCTGCAATCTTTGCACTGCTTGAAACCAATGGAACTTTTCTTATCTGACATAGCTGTTGTGGCGAAGCACAGTAGCAAAACTAAGAATAATGGCTACTGAAGAAAAGGGTAAAGGAGAAAAGGAAGGATTACCAACGATGGCAATGGAGAATTACCACAAGATAAGAAAAGAGGGGTAATAAAGGGAAAAGACTAAAGGGAGAGAGTCTAAAGTGTGCAATAGGGTATGAAAATTTTAGAATAAACTTTTCAGAAAATTTTAGAGTAGTATATAAACTGTCAAAAAATTTGACACTTAGCTGAGATAGTGGCTTGACATGGCTGTTCAACGCAGCAAATGAGATCTGAGGTATCAGGGAGCAGAGCTTTCTGGGTAGGGCCTTGGCTCGAGAGTTTTTGGCTGATGTGAGCTTGAAGTTGGCCGGCCTGGTTCTGAGGACGTAATCGATAACCCATCAGTAAGGAATGAACGAAGATTAACAACATCAGATCATTTTATTATAAGGGATGTTTTTAACAGCCTGCTTCAGCTCAGTAATGCAATCATTAATAGTCTGTACAAGGCCTTGTGCTGCTATGGATCCAAAGCTTCCAGTTTACTGCAAAGATTCCACGCAGTACAAGCGAGTGAGAATTCCTTAATGTTTCAAGTAAAACATGTTTCTATTGAAGATTATACTTCTCCAAACACAGAAATAACTATTTTTTTTCAGTTGTGAAGGTGTGTTTCTTCACTTTTGACATATGTTATGTCTGGATGCAAATTACACAGCGACTCTGTGGACGTGGTCTTGCCTCACAACAGTGTGTATGGAACAGAAATTATGTAGGAGAACTGTGTATTTCATAACTTGCAAATCAGTCTAATTAGTTCATTAGCATTTAAGATGTATGTACTAATGAACAGTAGTATAATAATGAGAGTGAGCTTCATAGACCAATAAAAAGAAACCTTTTTCTTGTTCTGAATATCTAAAATTGTCAAGGCAGGATTATTAAATTTGCTGATTGCCCTCTAACCCTTCTGATATGAAAAGTGGTGTGGATAATCTTTAGTGAGCAACTCTAGACCTTTGTTTTCTCCTTTTTTAATTTCTTAGTCTTTTGGGTTTCTAATACCATGACAAGAATGGACCCCATTCCTAAGTCAAGAAATAATTAGTGTTGTTTCAATCTTTGATGTTAGCCAAAAGTGCTCTTCGCAGCACCCGCAGTGTGTCCAGTAACGACTCCTGCAATTCATATGGAGTTGCATGTATCGTTAACATATTTAAGGACAATTGTAAATTAGTTTTTATAAGACCTGTTAATTCCACTGCTACTGGAACTGTCTGGGTATCTTTCTTCTACATTGCCCATGTTTCTACCTGCAAGTCCTAGTACTTTGACTTTGAAGACCTGTAGTTAATGGATGTAGTGATTTCAGTTATCAATGCTTTTGTCTTCTTTTCATGGACTACTGCATCTGGTCTTTTTGCATATGTTTTTCTACCGTTAGTAATAGATGATCCCATGTAATATAAACTTCATAATTTTTTGTGATGCTTTGAGGCTTGCATTTCCAGTGTTTTGGAGCTACTTCAATATTACAATGTTTGCAGAATCCCTACTGCAGCAGTCTTGCTACATTGTTATGCCTTTCAGTATACAGTCGTTCTGCCATTAGTATATCGCAGCCAGCAACAACATATACAACGGTTTCCAATTTTGTTTTACAAAACCTACATTTGTCTGTTTCTGCCATACATTCAATGGACTTGTAAAGCAATGTGTACATAGTCCACTATCTTGAGCCGCCAATATTAACTTTTTGTCTTTTGGATTGAATTCACCTCCCCTTAACCATTCCTGAGTTCAGTCCTGATCAACATGAGGTTGTTCCAAAAGTTTCCTATACATGCAACTATATGTATTCATTTTCCACATTACTTGCCTTCTCATTCAGTCCTTCACCTTCTATTATTCTTTCTTTTGTTTTGGCACATTCTGTTGCTACCTGATTTTTATCTACTTCTGGTTTGATTTCTATTCAAAGCTGGCCTTTTGGTTGTAATTAAAGTATCATTCCATGGAACAGTATTGATACTGGTCAGTATCCTCTCTCACCCTGGTAGTAAGAAGCAGGGACAAATTTAAATACTATATTGTTATTTAGACATAGTGAGTTTATTATATGGTGAGATTGTAGCTACGAGTGATTTCAGGTCTCTACCTTCCTCCATAGCTGCTTCTCTTCGTGGAGCAATCACATCTTTGGGGGGAGGGGTCCCTGGGCATGTAATTTTTGTAGGTGGGGGCTCATCCCTCAGGACAGGAAGTCCTCTTTACCTTGAAGCTCTGACCATTCTTGCGACCAAATTGGAGGAGAATGTAGAAAACAGAGCTGTCATAATGCAGCCAGCTGTAAAAAGGGAAAGGATCTAAGTATGGCATGGATTGACTATGAAAAAAACATTTGACAGTATCCCACATTTATGGATAAAAGAGTGCTTAAAAATGTATAAGATAAACCCTACACCGATAAACTACATCACAGCGACCATGAACCATTGGCAAACCACTTTGCAGTTAAGCCATGATAAATGGCAAATGATTGTTCCAGGGCTAAAAATCCAAAAGAGATATTGCAGGGTGAGTCTGTCAGTTTCATATCATATATATATCATATCAGTATTTATCGGGGTCCTCACTAACTTTGTACATGGCTCATGTCATCTAGATGTTTGTAGTTTATTTAGTGTTGTTTGGGATAAACGTCTACTATTCATAGCTGCTGTTACCATATTATCCCTCCTATACATTTTCCTCTGTTACCTTGAGGCTTCTGGAAGTTCTGAGAGCGCCACTGGAGACTTTGAATACTTATTGCCTAACGTTTTGTGCTTCCTAGCAGAAGCCTCACTGCCATTCTGTATACCCCAAATTTATGGACAGCAGACCACACCACTGTGGCTTAGCTCTTAGAAGGGATATACTGTAGCACAGTAGAATGCATTTTCATGTTCTTGTACTATATGTACTGCACAGTTTGCCTCTTTTACCTTACTGCACCACCCAGTGTGGGTGGTGGTGTGGTAATTCTGCACATCCCAGTGTTAAAATACCATGTTAGAGCCCAGTTGGTATGCTGCAGTCCCCAGGTATGATCGTTTAAAAAAATGTTTGTACATACTTGTCCATCTGAACAATATGTAGACAATTCAGTATTATCAGATGCTTGTTGTTATACATGACCTATTTGCACCACCAGTGTACTGTGTGCATGGGTTTACAACTGTCATGTGTTACCTGGTTTCAGTTTTACTTGAAAGTCTGTGACTCTGAGCATTGCAACATCCATTTCCTTTTTCAAATTTTATATTACAAACCTACCTTATCTTGCGTTTCATTCTAGGCTTAAAGTCATACTATTGTTTGTAAAAATATATATAAATTTCTTGAGATCATTGATGCTAGGGAGGCTCAGTGGTGTTGGGCAATGCAACGGTTAAAGTTGTTTCCTCACATGAAGAGGTTCTCTGTATGTGCTCGTATGGGTTTCCGCTTGGTGCTCCCACATTCCAAAGGCATGCAGCAGGTGGACTGGGCACTCTATACTGGCTCTAGGTTGCGAGTGTGTGCGCGAGTGTGTGGTACGGATTAACTTTCGTGGGAGGGCTAGCCACACAGCAGTGTAAACTTTGGCTGTAGATGATTGTCACTGTTGAAGTGTCACCTCGATCCCAAGTGCAAAAATGGCAAAAGGAGTTGAGGATGGATGGATTTGCAGTGTCCTGATGTTTGATGTTACCATGAGAATGGATCTGGTATAACCCCATGTGGAAGGCCAGTGCAAACTTTTACAGTCTGTGTAGCTTTCAGACATGCATCAAGGCTCTTGTAATACCTAACCTTTTACAAATTCCATTATATTGTGAAATGCTCCAGTGTGTCCTGTTTTTGCTGACTATTAGTATGGTAGGTATTCAACTGCTCTTAAGAAGGCCATATGGATTAATCAGGCTGCCGTAATTTGAACATTATTGTGCAGTGTTTGTGCATGTCTGGATGTTGTTTTACAGACTTTTTGGAGAGAAGATACGTGAACTAAGTTGTCATGATATGTGAACTAAGTTGTCATTACATCTGAAGAAAAAAATAGTAAATGGTCACCAGACTAGACAGTACTGTTAAGATGTTCATCGTGTTTCACTGTTGCAGTCATTACAGTTGGGTTATCCTGCTGGCAGGCTACCCGCAGTCGGCCTGAGTTCCAAAGTGTAGGTCCGGCTTCGGTTGCTGTTGCCTCCTCCCTGACGTCAGTGTGCCAGGGGTATAAAAGATGCAGCCGATGCCATTTTCTTCAGTCTTTCTTGCTGCGCAGTGCTCGAAGCAAAAGCAGTTCGCAAGTGCCGGTCGGCCGACTCCTGAGATTTTAAAATTCGAATTTCAGATCCGAAGTCTTCATTAAAGCTAAGTACCCCATTGGGAAAACTTTTCTTGCTCCAGACCGATGTCAGAAAAAGTTAATTGTATTTCTTGTGGAAGCAAATACCGCATAAGGATTTTCATTCTTACTGTATTCCTTGCCTAGACCCTGACCACGACATTGCTAGTTGTCGGTTTTGTGCTAGATTTAACCAACGCGCTATTGAGCGTCGGTACGATTTTGCATTTCATTACTTTGGCAGAAGATTTAATTATATAATGCCGTTGGAACAGCCGACTACCGGAGTTTATAAAAAGCACAAAGAAAAAGAAAAGGACAGGCTTCCGAGGTCCAAAACCAATGAGGCTTCTGCTAGGCCTGTCGCCAGTTCGCCGGATCTCAGTGAGGTGCTTTCGCAGCCCCTGACGCCCACTACCTCAGAGCCACAGGCCGCTTCCGACTCCCATGTGGAGCCGACAAGACCACTGGAAACTCAAGGTATTGGACACTCAGAAACTATCCCCTCAAATGGGTCCGGAGCCGCTGAGCAGGCATCAGTTTCTGAGGGTGTTTTCAGGCCTACACAGTTATATGTAAAACCAACTTCAGCTTCCAAGGCAAAGACTAAAGTAGCTCTAAAAACAAAACAAGTACAGCATTCTCCTGGACAGTCCTCTATGCCTAAAAAACAGATGCTTAAAAATAGCCGAAGACCTAATTACTTTGATCAGGGGTTCCCATCCCCCTCCTGATAAGAGGCCTAGGCAAGAGACAGAATGTGAATCTTCAGATCAGGTTTCCATTTCCTCTGATTCCTCTTCTGAACAGGAATTTTCTCTTCCTCCCTATGAGGATTCTCATGCTGAAGAATCTATCCCTTCAGCCTCTCCTCCTGAGGATTATTCTTTTGGGGTGATCCTGCACACTATGAGGGAGCATTTCCACTTGGAGAGCCAAGATTACTCAGAATCCAAGAAAAGGCTCAGAAACTTACTTTTTATTACCTCAGCACAGGCCCCTTGCTATTCCTCCGGTTTTAGACATTGTAGATGATGTATTTTCAGAGTCCGGTCTGTCTCCTGACTCTTTGCCACCAGCTCCTGTTAAGCCATACATACTACAGGGTTCCTGATTCACATAAATTTCTTTATAAAAAACCCTGCTGCTGATCCAGAAACTACCTCTCAGGGTCCCAAAGGGGTCAAGGCATCCATTGCAAAAAACCCTATCCCCTCTGATAGGGATTCAAGGGCCCTGGACAGATGGGGGAAAAGATTTATACTTCTGCTTCCTTGGCTGTAAGAGCTTAATTGTCAGTTTCATATGCTTAAATATCAGCAGTATCTTATGTCACTGCTTAACTCATTCACTCCGGAGCAGCTCAGGAAAAGCTGCCTGCGTAATTCCACCATAGAAACAACAGTGCAGCCTGAGCTCATTTTCAGAAAATCCATTTGTAATACCATACAGAAAACAAATGTTCATAACTCTTTAACTATAAGAGCTAGACTAAAAATGTAAACACAAAAGTTATTCATCAGACATTGACCTTTCCAGCAGTGTAAATGTTGATAGTGTATATCAGTCATTATTAAATATTTGGCAAGGAATGCTGATATTGTGCATATTTTTTACCTTTTTGGAAAAACAAAGCATAATATCTTGGTCAATGTACCATGCAGACCCATACAATTTGAATGTAATTTGTTAGTATGAATGTCAGCTTTAAAATGATACCTTAACCATTACTGTGCGATGTTCCATTCTTGAGATATTCACAGAAATGATTAATATATTATTTTTCATAATTGATAAGTAGGCTAAGCATAATATCTCATCACCTTTTCCAGACAGAGCCTACATATCAGTGTAGAAGTTGTGCATCTGAATGTCAGCTTCAAAGTGATGCATCATTTGTGTGATCACCATGCTCCCTTGCAATGATATGGGCATAATAATGAAAGGTATTGTAAATGTATAATTTTCATAATCGTACAAGACTAAACAAACTGTGATATCTCTACATATGTAGAGTGCACAGACACAATTCTTTTACCATGTTGTAAGGATTAACACTGTCTTCAAAATGAGGTATTACTTGGCACACTGACATGATCCCTTGCAAAGTTATTTACCAAAATATGAAAAAAAAATCATAATTTCCATATCCTACTTCCAAACAAACTTTGATTTCTGCATATGTGTCCAACATACAGGCACAATTCTTTTACCATGTTGGAACCAGCAATACTGTCTTCAAAATGAGGTATTACTTGGCACATTCAAATGCTCCCTTACAAACTTATCTACCAAAATATGAAAAAAATTAATAATTTCCATAACCTAACTCTGAAACAAACTTTGATATCTGCACATGTGTCCAAGATACAGGGACCATTCTTTTCCCATGTTAGAACTATTAATGCTGTTTTCAAAATGAGGTATTACTTGGCACATTCAGATGCTCCCTTGCAAAGTTATCTACCAAAATATGAAAAAAATCATAATTTCCATAACCAAAGTCCGAAACCAACTTTGATATCTGCACATGTGTGCAACATACAGACACAATTTATTTACTGTGGTGGAACTACCAATACTGTCTTCAAAATGAGGTATTACTTGGCACACTGACATGCTCCCTTGCAAAGTTATTTACCAAAATATGAAAAAAAATAATAGTTTCCATAACCTAATTCCAAACAAACTTTGATATCTGCACATGTCCAACATACAGGCACAATTCTTTTACCATGTTAAAATCAGCAATACTGTCTTCAAAATGAGGTATTACTTGGCACATTCAGATGCTCCCTTACAAACGTATCTACCAAAATATGAAAAAAATATAAATTTCCATAACCTAAGTCCTAACAAAACTGATATATGTACATGTGTACAGCATTCAGAAGCAGTTGTTTTACCATGTAGACACATATGATTGTAAATATGCACATTCTTGGTGTAGCCAACATACTGCCGATGGGGTACATGTAAACAGAAAAAGCAAGGTAAGGACCACCACTCCACTAATGAACCCAGAACAGGCATGGGACAGTGGCAGGCAAGGCCATCTCATCATTCTGATAGCTGTGCTGGCTACCCACTCAGACAGCCGATAGCACTGCAGTCTCAACCTCCTTCTGTGTCAGCAGTCTGCCTTACCTATGCCTTTTCTCTTTACATGCATCCATTCAGCAATGGACCTAAGAGATCAATTTGTGTATCAGTAAGCCCTTCCTGTCATCTAACTCTACACATGCCTGATAAAAGCAAACTAAAAAATGAAGTATTGCAGGATGGTCACTGACATATTACATTGTCCGTGGTAGCATTCTCCTAAAACAGTTATTTTTCAGCATCCTCACCAGCTCCTTACCACAGTTATTTGCCAAACTCAGAGAAATATATTTTACACAACACAGTTCATAATAGAGTTTTACTTACCATACTGGTCCCTACTTGGTAATGGGTGTTTTCCATTCTTCTTACAATCCTGCATAGCTCTCCTCACGCCATTGTGGAGGTCAGTCAAGAACACAAATTAATTATTTCCCCTACCAACATCTTCATTACTACATGTTATACACATGTCCCTAAATTAAACTTTCACCCAAATGACTCCTTCAGCAAAATGTTCAGATACGCACAATCACCAAAATTATATATATATATGCGTGTGACCAATGTATATATGTGCAAGTACATTTTGTACATACATATATCCCTATACACACACATATGCACACACAGACACACACACACACACACACACACATATATATATATATATATATATATATATATATATATATATATATAAAATGTATATATACAGCCAGAAAAAAAAAATCAGGGGTTTAGGAGGGTAGGCAGTTGATGAAGAATAGGGGGGGGGTTGCTTGCAATGAGTCCAAGCAGAGAAAAAACACAACCTGGCTTGTAAATTCATCAAAGTGATAACGACTTCTACTTATGTGAATAACAGTGACAGCAGCTGAGACTTTGCCCAGAAAAGTGATAATGACTCACTGCTATATTGTAACTTCACATATTGCTAATGTGATAATGACCTTCCTTTCATTACTGCAAAGGTATGCATGCTGAGACACAGGTGATAATTGCTGCACATAACCTGTTGAGTAGGCATTCATTATATTACATTGTGCAGCTGTTATGTAACACACTCGGTATCATCAGTAAGATTACCTGAGTCATTCAGCCAAATAGCATAACACTTAGATATTACTGACACAGCCAGGAATATTGCCCAAAATATATGGTTGCTCCATGCTGGTACTTTTGTGCAATAACATTTATATCACTGAGACAAACACGGAGTATAATCATAAACAGAAATGACAAAGTCAGAAATATGTAAATAGAAATAGAATAAGACACAGCAGTGAAAAAGGCAGCAATATTGCCCAAAATATCTGGGTGAGCTATGCCAAAATAATAATATAAAATATCTCATGCAGCCTTTCATCCCACCCAAACATGTTGTAGCAGTCTGACCATGTATGCAGAAGCACTTCCCTGATATAGAATGAATTATTTCACCAAGTAACATCTTTGTTAGTATGTCCAGGTATACACATCCACCAAAATGAAACATTCACCCAACTAACCCCTTCGGTAAAATGTTGAGGTATGCATAATCAGTAAAATGAAACAATTACCCAAATGACCCTTCAGTAGCATTTCCTAGTATGTGCAATCACCAAAATGAAGCATTCACCCAAGTGACCCCTTCAATAAAGTTGAAACACCTGATTGAAATATTTCTCCAAACTACCCATCAGTAACATTGCCCAGCATTACTCAGTAGAGAAGATTGTTTCAGTTTATATTATTCAGGACCATAGTTAAACTTACTGAGATAGCATAAGCCCCTACATCATCAGATGGATAATAATAAGCTTCATGGGGTATCTGGTCTTATAACTACATTGAACGAGACTGACAGCACCATGAAGGCGTGACAAACTCAAAGGTTAATAACTTGACAAAATCTGAAAAATAAAACAATACCTTACAAAACAACTGAAAGGTCGTTGTCCCACACAAGCAAATTTTACGCATAAAGATATTGAAAAAGAGCTTCATAAATACACTGCATAAAATCACAAACACCAAACTCCATTTTGAAATATATTTGCAACACAAACCAGTACTCAAACGTCAAACTGATAAAAGGGTTTAAGCAAAACCTTTGGTATTTAATTTTATGAATAAGCACGGACACAGATTGTGCACTTTTCTATTTTAACCGACATTATCAATAATTTGATTAATAAATCTATTATCAGTCCAGAAGTGTTTACGAGAGGTGTTCATAACCTTATTGCAGGTGACTGGAGAGAGTATCTTCTTTCTTCTTCTTCTTTCGGCTTTTCCCAGTGAGGGGTCACAATGGAACTCCGGTCCGCTAATGTTTGGCAGTAGATTTATATGATGCCGAGGTGCCAGCCTGACGCCCAACCTTCAACAAAGGCATGTCCATTCACGCATGTCTTCTGAATGCCTTCTAGTGTTTTTAATGCCAGCTGCATCCATGAATGTGAAAACCAGTACAGGGATAATATTCCGCTATATATAGCACTCACTTTGATTATTCTTGAAACTGACCAGATGGGATACTTTCATTCATGGTGTCAGGCAGATAAGTGACTAGAAGGTGAGGAATATTCAATGTGTCTGGTAAAAGAAGTGGTTTAGACAGTGTTTGAGATGCGGTCCTCTGACAAAGTGGTTGTTAGTATGGGTATTAGAGAAGTGATCTAATAAGAGTCACTAATAAGCAGCAGTGCTTCATTGTGGAGTGTTAATTAGAGGTATGGTTTGGCCCTTCAAGGTAGTCCAGCTGTAGTCCAAGGGCCATTTGTTCTTATTATATCATCTCTCCAGAATCTCAGACTTCCTTTACAGTATCTGTAGCAGGTCTTACTACAAAGTATTAGAACAAGTGGTAGCTGATTGCCTACTAATAGCAGATGAGAGAATTTACTACCTCTTACTCTGAAGGTATAATACCACAAGTAAATATTATATGCAAGAGGCAGAAGTTATTATATTTGTAGTGAGGGTGTTCAGTAGCAGCACTCATCTTCCTTAAAATGCACAATAATTAATTTAAACATGCCTTTCAGTTAGAAAATGTATCCAGTCAAGCTACTGTGACTAAGGCCACTCTGTCGTATTAAACACTCATTTTACAAGCAAAGAAAAAGCTATTTCATTTGTATTGGGAACTCAAACATAGTAAAAGTACAAGGACACAGAATTGCACAACTGCAAAACCTTCGTTCAGAATTCCATCCAGCACTGAGACATTGCATATCTGGATATCATCTGAGAGCTCAGTAATATATATGTTAATTCTTTGACTATGTCTAACAATAAAGCTCAGACTATGAGTTACCAGGAAATGCTGGCACATGAAAGCAGCATACAATCAAAGTGTGATGTCTCAGTCAAGCATTACTAGTGCACATCCTACTCGTGTCTCGTGCATGCCCAGAAATAACTGTGGAAACGTGAAGACATGAAGCTGTAATGACTGCAATAAGTGCAATGAATACAACATCGCGTCAGTATTATCTTTCAACTTAATTAACAGACTGAAGTCAGTTATATTATGAGTCGATTTACACAAAAGAGGTAATGTGTACACGTTTTGCAACTGAAACATCTGATATCGCAGCTGTAACGGTCTTGAGACCCAATCAACAAATGACACTCCAACAACCTACTGTAAGCAATTTAACACTCGAGTATGGTCACTTTCTTTCAGCTAAAAACCGGGAGGAAATTAAATGTCTGTCCTTCGTGGTCTCATCCAAACACAGTGGTGTTAATGCACTGTCAAAATGCTGTAATAGACAGTAAAACCAAGAAGAAACAGCTCAGGAAGCCAATCCGCTCTCTAATAAATAGTGCTATTGTTTGTTGACAACAATTTACTTTAAGTAAAACCACAAGAAAACTGCTATAAAATAAACCAAAGACTTTGGAGCACTAGTACGAAGCTGTAACAGTATTTAATATTAAGCGCTTTTCGTTTGAAACTAAGCGTTTCAAAGAAAAGCGCTTAATATTAAATACTGTTACAGCTTCGTACTAGTGTCCCAGAGTCTTTTGTTTATTTTATAACAATTTACTTTAGTCAGAGCCTGATGACAACAGCCCGCAGAATAGGCCAGTAGAGAATAAAATAAGGGAGGGTTCTTTAAGCTCCAGGACAAGGATTTAAAGCCACCCGCATCCCTGGGATATTCGTCGGACACAATACTTGAACTGTCTCTGACTTCATTTTATCTTGACAACAATGTAGTAGTAAATGTTAGATTTGAGGGAAAAAAATACAGTAAAACCTGTAATGGGGCGGGACAATGGCCGAACACAGGGAGAATTGTTTTATTGCGGTTACTTGACTTTACAGCCGATTTTCTCTGAAAATTCAAATATAAACGTCAGGTAATTCCATACTGAAAAATAAGTTGAGAAAATACCTGAATAAGTTCAGGTACTTTTTCAACTTTTTTTTTATCAGTGGGGATACAATACGGCTGTAAATTTAGATGCGCTTGTGGAAGGGACTCGGATGTAACTGCATGCAATTACTACCTTCTCACAGCGCGCTCGGATGTAAGCACAGAGGCGCTGTGAGAAGGTACTCGGGGTTAATGAGTTAAACAGAAAATGTTGACAAATTCAGATTGTGCAGAAAACAAAGAAATGCAGGATGTTCATCGTGCATACAGCTGCAGTAATCACCTATGGGTTCTCTGCCGTCAGGCGGGTCCTCGGTCGGCCGAATTCCAAAGTCTAGGTCCGGCGTTGGTTGTTGCCGCTTTCTTCCCTGACATCAGTGCGACAGGGGTATATAAGACACAGCCGACGCCATATTCTTCAGTCTTTTTTGCCGCGCGGTGCCCGAAGCAGAAGCAGTTCGCAAGTGCCGGTCGGCCAGCTCCTGAATTTACGAAAAATTGGAAACCGAAGTCTTCTTTAAAGCTAAGTACCCGTTGAAACTTTTCTTGCCTCAGACCGATGTCAGACAAAGTTAACAATTGTATTTCTTGTGGGAAGCAAATACCGCATAAGGATTTCCATTCCCTCTGCATACCTTGTTTAGGCCCAGACCACGATGTCTCGGGCTGTCGCTTTTGCGCTACTTTCAATAAACGCACTATTAAGCGTCGGGGCGGAGTTCGCCCAACATTACTTTGGTAAAGCCTTTGATTATAAAATGTCGTTGGAGACTCCGACTACCGTTTTGCCCAAAAAACGCAAGGACCGACACGCGAGGTCCGCGGTCTCCACCGACACCACGCCAAAACCGGCTGCACGTGGTCCGGTTCTCAGCGAGACGCCTATACAGTCCCTGACTACCGACGACACTTCCTTGGCGGTGTCTTCTGTAACCGAGACCGCAGGTACCTCGGCCCTTACTCAGACTACAACCGAAGCCACTGTGAGTGTTGAGTGTCCTAATGTGGACAGGTCCACTTCCACCCAGGGTGTCTTTAGACCCTCCTCTTCCTTTTCCATTAAGGCCTTTACTAAGTCCAAATCAGCCATGCATCCCAAGAGGCCTGTTACATAGGGCCCATCCCCAGGCCCCATGCCTAAAAAGCAGATGCTTAAAATGACTAAGGATTTAATTACTCTTATCAGGGGTTCCCAACCCCCTCCAGACAAGAGACCCAGAGTGGAGGAAGATTCTTCCTCTTCTGAACAGGGCTCCATTTTCTCAGAACATTCTGATGTAGAGGAACACTCGTACTCCCCTTATGAAGATTCCGATGCAGAACAGTCCATTCCTTCTGTATCTCCCCCAGAGGATTTTTCTTTTGGGGAAACCTTGCACACCTTGAGGGAACACTTCCATTGGGAGGGCCAAGACTTTTCTGATTCCAAGAAAAGGCTTAGGGAATTTCTTTTGTTACCTCAACACAGACCTCTGGCTATACCTCCTGTCTTGGACATACTTGATGATGTTTACTCGGAGGTTTGTCTTAATCCGGATTCCCTGCCTCCTGCCCCAGTCAAACCTGATAGGTACTACAGAGTTCCTAACTCTCACCAATTTCTTTTCAAAAGCCATAATGCTGACCCTGAAATCATTTCTCAAGGCCCCAAGGGAATGAAGGTCTCTACTGCCAAGAATCCACTACCTTCCAAAAGAGAATCTAGATCCTTGGAAAGGTGGGGAAAAAAGGTATACACCTTGGCCACCCTAACCATGAGGGCCTAAAATTGTCAGTTCCATATGCTTAAATATTGGCAGTTTCTGTTATCACAATTAAGAAATAAAATGTCTTAACCTGAACAACCAGATTTGAAGGAATTGCAGGATATGATGCATAGTGCAGAACAGGTGGGTAAACGCACCTTACAATGTGGCTATGATGCCTTAGAGGCCTCAAGTAGAGCTGCTGTTACAGGATCAGTCATTCGTAGACATGCCTGGCTTAGAGAACAAAGCTTGCCTGATCATGTTAAAGCTAAACTACTAGATCCTCCTTTACAAAAGGATGTGTTATTTGGTACTAATGCTGAGGAGATACTACGGAAAATGGAGGAAAAAGCTAAATCTATGCAAACCGTCAAAGCTTTTCTACAGGTACAACCTCCTCATTTTAGCAGAAATTGGCCCTCTAAAAACTGGTCCTTTCCAGCCACGGACAAGCCCCAAAGAGGTAGATACAGGTGTACTAGGGGCAGAGGACAATCTCAAGGATCATATAGAGGCAGACAATGGCAAACTCCAGCACCAAGAGGTGGCGAAGACAGTGCACAACAATACAGAAAACAAACCCAATGACTTCCTCCTTTTCATGCCAAGCAAGTCTCAGTTGGCAGCTCCCTTGGGAGGAAAGCTGGCATTATTTACAAGAAATTGGCATATTATCACAGCAGACAAATGGATCCTGGACATTATAAACAGAGGCTACAGATTTCAATTTCACACTCTTCCAAAAATGAGAGGCATGCCAAACCTGCCACACAATCAAGGGGCAGAGGCACAAATACAAATTTCAAAACTCATGGACATGAAAGCTATTCAAGAGGTACCTACTCATGAACAAGGTCAAGGTTTTTATTCCAGACTATTTCTGGTACCAAGGAAAGGAACCGACTGGAGACCCATTTTCGACTTATCCATCCTAAATACATTTCTACTCGTACCAAAATTCAAGATGCTCACATTACAGCAGCTTCTTCCCATGCTGGGCAAGGAGTTTTGGCTGGTAACATTGGACCTCAAGGAGGCATACCTGCATGTCCCAACCAGACAAAGCTGCAGAAGATACCTCAGATTTCTTGCAGGTTCAATTCACTATCAATTCTCTGCATTGCCCTTTGGCTTAACTACTGCACCCAGAGTATTCACGAAATGCCTGGCATCAGTAATTGCCTACTGCAGACTTCAAGGGATACAAATTTACCCTTATTTGGATGACTGCCTGATCCAAGCGGACAGCAAGCACACACTTCTGGAACATCTGGCTTATGCAACACGGTTACTGAATTCTCTGGGGTACACAATCAACAAAGAGAAATCCAGGCTAACACCATCTCAGAAAATAACTTTCCTGGGTGCCAACTTGGACACAAACACCCAGATGGCCTATCTTACACCAGAAAAACAGGGGCAACTAACTCAGTACTTCAAAATACTAGCAAATTGTACCAGGCTTACTGCAAGGAAAATCCTGCAGGCGCTGGGCTTCATGGCATCTTGCATTCTTTTAATCCCATGTGCAAAGTTGCATATGAGAAAACTTCAATGGTACCTAAAAAACCTATGGTCTCAACACAGCCACAATTTGGAAACAATAATACCAATAATTCCATGTTTGCAAAAGGAATTTCTATGGTGGGCCCAAGCATGTCAAACAAACACAGGTCTCCCATTCTGCAAGCCTCAAACAAATCAAGTCATCACAACAGACGCCTCAGATTACGCCTGGGGGGCGCACATGACAGGCAGGTGCATTCAGGGCAAATGGTCCCAAAAGGAAAAGCACCTTCACATCAATCAAAAAGAAATGCTAGCAGTGATAAATGCAATTACAGCATTCAAGGACCTCCTGCATCCAGGACAATTATTGATAAGAACAGACAACACCACAGTATTGTGGTACATAAACAAACAAGGAGGAACACATTCATACCCCCAGTGCAGACTAGCCATGACACTTTGGAACTTGGCCCTGGAATGGCAAATCGAACTTCAAGCACAGTACTTGCCAGGTTTGGAAAACACACTGGCAGACAATCTAAGCAGAAATATGTCAGATCCACACGAATGGAAGTTGCATCCTCAGGTGTTTACAAAGATAATCCAAGCGTGGGGGAGGCCAGACATAGATCTCTTCGCCTCCCACAGGAATCAATTGGAAAAGTTTTGTTCAAGGACCTTTCATCCAAAGGCCTGGAGAGTGGATGCCCTTTTATTCAGTTGGACAGCATGGACAGTGTACGCTTTCCCACCTCTGCCTCTTCTGCCCAAGGTGCTCTTGAAAGCAAGAGCAGACAGACCGAAGATGATACTGATTGCTCCAGACTGGCCAAGACAGCACTGGTACCCACTCCTGAGGAGCCTAACACATACTCCTCCCTGGCCTCTACCTCTAATGCCTCTTCTGCTAACTCAGCACAGCTACAAAACTCTTCACAGTCAGCTGAAAACACTCAATCTAGCTGCATGGAAAATTCCTTAACACCACAACAGACCCTACTCCCCAAAGAGGTGCAGGATGTCATTCTGGAGGCCAGGAGGCCATCTACTAGAAAGGTTTACTCCGCAAAATGGAAACGGTTTTGCTCTTGGAATGAGAAAAAAGGCCAGGACCCTAGAAAACTGAATTTGCCTCAGGTATTACAGTATCTAGCTGAGCTGCTGAACAGTGGACTTTCATTTTCCTCCATAAAAATCCATGCCTCAGCCATTTCTGCAGAATTCAACACGGATCCACCGTTATTCTCTCACCCACTTTTAAGACAGTTCCTCAGAGGGACTAAGAATATAAGACCACCAAGGAAACAACCAGTGCCAGCCTGGGATCTTAATTACATTCTAGAAAAATTAACATTGCCCCCTTTTGAACCAGCTGCCTCAACAGATTTGCAATACTTGTCCTGGAAAACAGCTTTCCTTCTGGCCATTACCTTAGCTCGTAGGGTTTCGGAACTACAAGCCCTCATGGCTGTGCAGCCCTTTCTCATCTTCCATCAGGACAGGGTTTCCCTTCGAACCAACCCGTCATTTATGCCTAAAGTGGTATCCAGGGTAGCTTTGAATCAAGCCATACACTTACCTACCTTTTACCCCAATCCTCAAAACAAAGGGGAAAGGCTGCTACATTCCTTAGACATCCATAGACAACTACATTATTATTTGGACAGAACAAAGCCTTTCAGGAAATCAGAACAACTTTTTGTGTCCTATGCTGTAGGAGCTCAAGGGAAGCCTGTTTCCAAACAGACAATTTCAAAATGGATAGGCCACTGCATACGATTTTGTTACTCCTATCATGGGAAATCTGTACCTACAGGCATCAGACCCCACTCCACCAGGGCCACTGCTACCTCTACAGCCTTCCTCAGAGGAGTTCCTACCAAAGATATTTTGGAGGCAGCCACTTGGAGTTCTGTACATACCTTCACAAAACACTACCACCTGCCCTTACATTCCAAAACTAGAGCAGGCTTTGCCACTGCTGTGTTGCAGGGCATTCTGGCTCATCCCAGTTCCACTTAGTGCCTACCACCCTGTGCGTAGCTTTGGGATTCTACCCATATGTGATTACTGCAGCTGTATGCACGATGAACATAGTACAGTTTTGTACCTACCATAAATGTAGATGTTCGAGTGCTAATACAGCTGCAGTTCAGGTTTCCCTCCTCCCTCCTTCCCCTCTTGGTAAAGGACTAGTGGCTAACACCTCCTCTTACAACCTAATTTGGGTTATCCTCCTATGGTGTATTTGCTTGCAACTACTGTTTTTTGATTACATTGCATTGCTTGAATGAATATATTTATATATATAATTTATGTATTGCCTTCCTTCTGGGGGCACCTGACATCTGGGGCAAGAAAGACTGAAGAATATGGCGTCGGCTGTGTCTTATATACCCCTGTCGCACTGACATCAGGGAAGAAAGCGACAACAACCGACACCGGACCTAGACTTTGGAATTCGGCCGACCGAGGACCCGCCTGACGGCAGAGAACCCATATGTGATTACTGCAGCTGTATTAGCACTCGAACATCTACATTTATGGTAGGTACAAAACTGTACTATTTATTGCATGCAGCTGAGCAAATGGGAAAGCATACTTTGCAATGCGGTTTTGATTCTCTAGAGGCCTCCTGCAGAGCCGCTGTTACAGGTTCTGTCATTAGGAGGCATGCTTGGTTAAAAGAACAGAATCTGCCTGATCATGTTAAAGCAAAACTCTTAGATGCTCCATTACAACATGATACCTTGTTTGGTGTTAAAGCAGAAAAGGTGTTAAAGAAAATGGAGGATAAAGCCAAATCTATGCATACAGTCAAGGATTTCTTACAGGTACAGCCTCCCAGATTCAGCAGGAACTGGCCTACAAAGAATTGGTCCTTTCCAGTGTCAGACAGGCCCCAAAGAGGCAGATCACAGTCCCATGGCTCATGCAGGCCTAAACGATGGGGTGCTTCTACCTCCAAAAGCGGAGAGGAAAAATCACAGCCATACAGAAAACAGTCTCAATTACTTCCCCCTGCCAGTACCAAGCACTTATCTTCTGGCAGCTCCTTTGGGGGGAAAACTAGCACTTTTTGCACAAAATTGGCAAATGATCACCCAGGACAAATGGGTCTTAAATATCGTATCACAAGGCTACAGGTTCCACTTTCGCACCCTGCCAAGGCAAAACGGTATGCCAGACCTGCCACGCAATCAATGGGCAGAGGCGCAAAAATGTTTCCTCCCTCATGGACATGAGAGCCATTCAGCAAGTACCACAACAAGAGCAGGGACTGGGATTTTACTCAAGGCTATTCTTGGTGCCCAGAAAGGTCAAAGCCTGGATACCAGTACTGGACCTGTCTATACTAAACACATTCCTGGATATTCCAAAATTCAAAAGGTTAACTCCGCAGCAGCTTCTGCCCATGCTGGGCAATAAGGCTTGGCTGGTGACTTTAGACCTAAAAGAGGCATACCTGCATGTCCCAATCAGACAATCATGCAGAAGATACCTCAGATTTGTAGCTGGCTCAATGCACTACCAATTCTCTGCACTGCCCTTTGGCTTATCTGCTGCACCCAGGGTCTTCACAAAGTGCCTGGTACCAGTAATTGCATTTTGCAGACAAAGAGGAATACAAATATATCCTTACTTGGATGACTGCCTTATTCAAGCAGAGAACAAGGACATTCTACTGCAGCATCTGGTGTTTGCAAAAAAGATTACTAACAGGCCTGGGGTACACAGTAAATGAAAAGAAATCAAAACTCGTACCCTCTCGAGATAATATTCCTGGGTGCAAGCTTAAATACAACTGCCCATATGGCTTACCTCATGCCAGACAAACACAGACAACTGACTACTTATTTCACAAATGTTGGCAACAAAGACCCAGTTATCTGCAAGAAAAATTCTGCAGGCTTTGGGCTTCATGGCATCCTGCATTCTGCTAATTCCATATGCAAGACTGCATATGAGGAAACTTCAATGGTATCTAAAAAGTGTTTGGACTCTACATTGCCACAGCCTGGAAACAGTAATTACCCTCATTCCCTGCCTGCAACAGGAGTTTTGATGGTGGGCAAAAGCCTGTCACCACAACACGGGACAGCCATTCACCTTACCCACAGCCAGGCAGACATTGACAATAGATGCACCAGATTATGGCAGGAAGATGTATTCAGGGCACATGGTCCACAAATCAAATGCATCTACATATCAATCAAAAAGAGATGCTAGCAGTTCAAAATGCCCTGACAGCCTTCCAGGATCTACTTCATCCAGGGCAGCTACTGATAAAGACGGACAATACTACAGTCATGTGGTACATAAACAAGCAGGGGGGCACACATTCCTACCTCTTCTGCAGACTAGCCATGAACTTGTGGAACACTGTATTGACTTGCCAAGTACATCTGCAAGCACAATTCCTGCCAGGAAGGATAAATACTCTGGCAGATGAACTAAGCAGCAACCTAATGAATCCCCCACAAGTGGAAATTGGATCCACAAGTCTTCAGCATGATAACAAGGAACTGGGGATGCCCAGACATAGATCTATTTGCCTCCCCTCACAACTGCCAACTACAGAGATTCTGCACAAGGACTTATCACAAGCAAGCATGGAAAGTGGATGCTATATCTTTCAGCTGGAAAAACCCAACAATATTTGCCTTTCCTCCTCTGCCTCTCCTCCCCAAGTACTCCTCAAGGTCAGAGAAGAGAAGCCAAAAATGATACTGATTGCCCCAGACTGGCCCCGCCAGCACTGGTACCCAATCTTAAAGAGCCTGTCTCAATGCCCAGCTTGGACATTACCTCAGATTCCTCAGTTATTGACCCAACAAGACAGTCAGATACTGCACAACCAACTCAGGATCTTAAACCTGGCAGCATGGCGGATAATGTAGCCATTCAAAACACACCTCTCTCTAAAGCATTGATGGATGTTATTTTGGAGGCCAGGAGGCCTAGCACCAGAAAATCTTATGCAGAAAAATGGAAAAGATTCTGTGCTTGGAACCAGACACGAGGTATTGACACGATTGTTCCGAATATTCCTCAGATTTCGCAATACTTAACTGAGATGCTGGATAAAGGCCTTTCCTTTACATCAATTAAAATTAATGCCTCTGCCATTTCAGCTCATTACAATACAGAACCACCTATTTTTTCACATCCATTACTAAGGCAGTACCTTAGAGGGGCCAAAAACATAAGACCCCCAAGGAGAGCACCAATACCTGCATGGGACCTTAACTATGTCTTGGAAAAACTCACACTGCCTCCGTTTGAGCCAGCCTCTGCAGCTGATATAAAATTCTTATCCTGGAAAACATCTCTGCTCCTAGCAATAACCTCCGCTAGATGAGTTTCAGAGTTACAGGCACTCATGTCTGTGGAACCTTTTATCATTTTCATCCTGACAGGGTTTCTCTGAGGACAAACCTACTTTTATGCCTAAGGTAGTGTCCAGTGTGGAATTTGCCTACCTTTTACCCAAACCCACAGAATAAGGGTGAGAGACCTTCTGCATTCTTTGGACATTCACAGGCAGCTACGCTTCTACTTGGACAGAACCCAAGCTTTCAGAAAGACTGAGCAACTTCTAGTGGCATATGCTGCAGGATCCCAAGGAAAGGCGATCTCAAAGCAGACTATTTCAAAGTGGATAGGCCACTGTATTAATTTCTGCTATTTTCAGCATGAGAAATCAGTGCCTAAGGGCATTGGGCCACATTCAACCAGAGCAGCAGCCACTTCAGCAGCCTTCCTCAGAGGAGTACCAACCAAAGACATCTTAGAGGCTGCAACTTGGAGTTCAGTGCATACTTTTACAAAGCACTATCACCTACCTCTCTACTCTAAATCCAGGGCAGGTTTTGCCACTGCAATTCTGCAGGGCCTGATAGCCTCTCCTAATCCTATTTAGCACCAGCCTCCCAACCTCAGCTTTGGGATTCAACCCAATTGTAATGACTGCAACAGTGAAACACGATGAGCATAGTACAGTTGTGTACCTACCATAAATGTAGATGTTCGAGTGTATTCACTGTTGCACCCACCATCCCCCTTCTCCTTGCTGGGACTTATCTGTACTTCTCTATACAAACCTATGTGGTATATTTGCTTGTAGATGAAGGAAAAGTTGATTATGTACGCATGCTTATTGGCATTATTTAGCCTACCATTTTAGGGGCACCTGTCATCTGGGGCAAGAAAAACTGAAGAAAATGGCGTCGGCTGCATCTTTTATACCCCTGGCACACTGACGTCAGGGAGGAGGCAACAGCAACTGACGCCAGACCTAGACTTTGGAACTCAGGCCGACTGCGGGTAGCCTGCCAGCAGGATAACCCAATTGTAATGACTGCAACAGTGAATACACTCGAACATCTACATTTATGCTAGGCACACAACTGTACTTTTCCTAGATTTCATAAATGCTAGCTCTTTAGACCAAGTAGTTCATGTCCGTTCTGGAGGCCCAAAAATATTGGATGTAGTTTGCACTAATATAGTCCTACTATATACTCTACATCTGTAGTTAACCTATCAGTGGTCACATCTAACCCCCATGCAGTAATAATTACAATGAGGGTAAAACCCTTTTACCATCAAACCCATCTGTTTTTAGCAACTATTTTAGCACAAATCTACTCCACTTAGCTGATGACCTGATAAAATTTAAGAGCACACCTCCAATGGTGACCCCATCTCATATGCTTCTACATTTGCAAACAATTTCTGAGCCCACCCAAAAGGATGCATTGAGATAGTGGTCCTTCTCAGACATAAATACAATGCCAAAGTTCAAAAATAAACCTGTAATATGGAACCCTGGAATAAATAAACTATACCATAAGAGGGAGAAACTCACTACCCAAATGAACAAACGTAGTACCCTGCTAAAAGTGAGCTCAAAAGACTTAACAAAAGCTTAAAAGCCAAATTGTATCCTCCAAAGGTAAGTGTGAACTGAAAACTTTATGTAGTAACCACGAACAAAAGGCCAGTGAAATCCAAACCAAAAACTTTTATTAAAAAAAAATAAATGCAAAGAACTCTAGTGCCTCGGCTGTAACCGCCTTTAACAGAGTGTAACTCCATCTTCTTTCCCCCTCTCTTATATACCAATTTCTTAACATAATTAATCAGTAAAACAGAATAATAAAAATGTTTAATCAAGAGATTCATTAACACTTATTAAAAAAACATTTCCAACTACATTCCTGGTTTAAGCCCTTTGGGCACATAGTATTAAACTTTAAAATTAATATAGTTTCTTTTTTCTTAGTGCGTTTTTCACTTCATAACTTGTCATAAAACTATTAATTTCCACCTCTTCTAATACAGAAGCTTGTAGCCCTGCCGGATTACCATTATGATATTCATTAAAATGAACTGCAATGAGACTAGTTTGCTTATTCTTTTTTATGTCCCTAACATGTTTTTTCAATCTGCTAGAAAAACACCTCTTGCTTTCCCCCACGTAAAACTTTTCACATGGGCATTTTATGCCGTATATAATTCCTTCAGTATTGCAATTATATATACCACTAATTTGAAATTTCTTACCATTGATTTTAGCCAAATCTTTCACTATATATTTACAAATACTACATTTGCCACAAGCAAAAGTCCCCTTAATATTCACTTCCTTTGTATTAGTTATTGAAGGCATTCTGAATTTTCCATGAACCAAAAATCTTTTATGCTTCTACCTCTTCTAAAAGAATATCCAATTTTCTTTTGTAAAAATTCCACATTCCTTTTGAATATATTCCAAAAAGTACTTAACTTGATCTATGACTTTAGAAAATACAGTATAAGTTGATGTAAAATATATACATTTCTGCTGACTTTTTCCTTAATAATCCTACTCTATTATTACTTTTACTAATAACTTTTTCCATACCCTCTAACTTCTTCCTCATCATAGCCCCTTTCACAAAATTTTTTAAAAGTTTTATTCATTTCAAACTTTGCTTCCACTGGGTCATTACATAACCTTCTGACCCTAATAAATTCACCATAAGGAATGGATTTTATAGTTTGTGGGGGTTGACAACTTTATCCACGTAAGACAAAAATGTGCTTCTTCAAATTTTCTATGTATATATACTAGTTTTCAAATGTCTACCCCTTATTCCCCTGATGGTTGCATCTAGGTAATGAACTACTTTACATGTCTGCAAACCATCACAACGTATTCCCTCTTCATTCTCATGAATTTTTTTAACAAAATTTGCTACCTCACTTTGTCTACCCTTAATGAACAGAAAATATTTTTTTACATATTTCAAGAAAACGTAATTTGTGTGTGTGTGTATGTGTATCTATCTATCTATATATATATATATATATATATATATATATATATATATATAAACTGCTTTCAAAGTGTCCCATGAAAATATTAGCATACGTAGGGGCAAACGCTGCCCCCATTGCTGTTCCCTGTAGTTGCTTGTATAGGCTACCATTAAATTCAAATATGTTATTCTTCAAACAAACCATAACTAAGTCCACATACTGAGTTACAGGAGTGTCCCATAAATAGTACTTTAAAGCCTTAACCCCATCTTCATGTTTAATATTAGTATACAAACTAGCAACATCAATAACTGTAAAATACATGTCTTCTTGCCACACTACATCCCTGACTTTATCCAAAATATCAAATACATCCTTGATATAGGAAGGCAATTTCTCCACCATTGGCAATAAATATTGATGTAAAAAACAGGCTAAATTGTGTAATTTAAATACCCACAAACTGAAACTGTGGGTCGCTCTGGTGGGCTAAATACATTTTTATGAATTTTGGGGGGATAAAATTGAGCCATTGAGGTATTCTTAATTTTGAACTGAATATTGTACATCCTCATAAGAAAAATAATGCAGCTTGAGTCCCCTATTTATTAAGTTTTCTAAATATTGCTCCTCTACTTTACTTTATATTTATCCATACCTACCCTTGCATAGACCAATTTATTATTGAAATGTGTATAACAAATCGTTAAGTATTGAGTATAATGTAAATTGACTAACTTCCCTCCTTTGTCAGATGGCTTAAGTATTAGTTCTTTTTTCTGACTTAAATCATTAAGACGTTTCCATTCACTCTTACTTAAATTATATTCAACCGTTTTAATATTACTACAAAAGGAATAATATTTTTTTGAAAATTTTATGTGTTAAGTACAACCACAAAGCCTTTTAAATCTTTGTTAGAAACAATCCAGCATTGCACTGACCTAATAAACACACACTCATCTCTAGAAGACATAGCCAACATATAACAGATAACTCTAGCTGAAATTTTACTCCCTTATCTCCCCCTCACCCCCCCCTCACAAATTAGCATGCCCACACCACTTTGCTGATCACTTCAGAGCAAGCTGTGAGGGCTCTGTCCAAGGCCTAAACCACTAGCTCCATGTGTCCACACAATGTGCCAGTCTGCTTTCTTGTCGGGTATATTTGTAGATTCGCTAGTGAACCTGTTCTGTCTCAACATCTTCAGTGGATTTGTACCAGAGAGGTGGAAAACTGCTGTAGACATGCTACTGTACAAGGGGGATCCACTACTGCCCTTGAAAATTATAACCCTATAAGCCTTATCTGTAACACAGTGGTGCACATTGTTGTTATGGTACAAGGACATTAGCAGTCCCTTGACCCAAATCAGTTTGGATTTGTTAAAGGCAGATCTTGCCTCCTTAACCTGGTGGACTACTTTGAGCAAGTCACTGATTTATTGTGTGTAGACATATCAGTCCACACTGCCTACCTGGACCTGGCTAAGGGCTTTAATACCATCTCCCATTTTGGGTTTATCAGAAGGCTAATCAAACTAAGTGTGAATCCCTGTGTTAGTCTGTGGATAATAAACTAAAGTAGCTAACAAAACATAATCTATTAGTGTTGGGGGCATGCTATCATTGAAAAGGGTCATTATTAGCAGTATCTGTCAAGGACTATTTCTTGGGCTACTTCCCTTCAGTTTTCATTCTTTGATGCCAAGGCCAAGGTCCAAGAGGCTGTGGATGACTGTGAACTTGGAGCTGTCATAAACTCCCCAACTGACTTCCAGATCCCCTAGAAGGGCCTGACACACAGTATGTTCACCATATCTTTAAGCTAAATGCCATGTAATGTAACATTGTGTACTTTAACAAGCATTAGCACCCATGCATCTACCATACAGATGATACTCCTTTGAAATCCGATACAGTTATTCGGAACCTGGGCAGTTTCATTAACTATCTGGATTGATTACCAAGAGTAAATTTTCTAGGTCAAAGGAAGTTGTCATCTCTCTTATCCACCCTCATCAGACCCATAGAGTATAATTTCCGTTTTGGTATGTACTAGTCTAAGCATACAACTAAACTGGAAAAGACTGCATGTTTCCCACCCTAAAAAAAAAAAAAATCAAGGACCTGTTTTCCTTGTGCAACATAAACTGCCTTAAATCACTTTGTCTTTTTCTTACAGGCTCTTGGGGGCGAGGACCTCTGCCTAGCCTACAGAGCCTTGAGGGACCCAATTGTATTTGACCTCCTGCACGTTTGCAAAGCAAACGCCTTAAACGCTTGCTGAAAGGAACTAAACTTCTTCCACAGCATAAATAGGATCCATTAGTGAGATAGATGTCTCTCAGAAGAATCCCTCTTCTATGGAATGGAGTTTCCTCAGAAGTAAAGCAAAGTAGTTCCATGATTCTTTTTAAGCTTGACCAATACAAGTGGATGGGAAACAGTAAAATATTATTTTTATTTATTTTATTTTATGCAACATTTGTTGACCGGGTTAGTCTGTCCAAGCTAGTGCCCTTTTTCAGTGGAGGCCCAAGGAGAAAAACCCCGTAATACAAAATGGTACAAGTATAAAAATCAAAGTACAAAGTTTGGAAGTAAAAAAAGAAATGATCAGTTCTGCATAATAATTTGCTATTCAACATTGAGAATCATATCTGCATCAAGCAGGAATGGAAATCAAACCAGAAGGAGATAAAAATTAGGCAGTAACTGAATGTGCCAAAAAGAAGAGAAACAATATAAAATGAAGGACCAGATGTAAAGGCAAGAAATGTGGAAAACTCCTATAGTGCAAGTATTAGAAAACTCCTAGAAGAACCTCATCTTGATCAGGAACGAACACAGGAATGAATAAGGAGAGGTGAATTCAAACCAAGAGATGAAAGGTTAATATTGGTGGCACAAGATAGTGAGCTTACGTACACGCTGGTTTACGAAGTCCATTGAACATGTGGGAGAAACAGACAAATGTAGGTTTTGTAAAACCGAATTTGAAACTGTCACACATCTCGATGCTGGTTGTGACATACTAATGGCAGAAGGACTGTATACTGAAAGGCATAATAATGTAGCAAGACTGCTGCACTGGGTATTGTGCAAACATTATGGTACTGAAGTGGCTGAAAAACACTGGAAACATGAGCCACAAATCATAGAAAATGATTGTTTACATCACATGGGATCATCCAGTACCAACAGTTCAAAAGATAAATGGTAGAAAACTGGATATAGTGGTCCAAGAAAAGAAGACAGAAGTGGCATTGATCATTGAAATCACCACACCCAGTGTCTACAGTGTCTTGCGCACAGAGAGAGACAAAGTTATAAAATATCAGGATTTGCAAACAGAAACGAGAGCAATGTGGAAGAAAGATACACAGAGTTCCAATAGTAGTAGGAGGAATGGGTCTTATAAAAAAAAAGTCTATAATTATATTTAGACATGCTACCAATCCATGTAACTCCATACAAATTGCAGGAGTAATTACTAGGGACATTGCGAGTGCTGCGAAGAGCACTTTTGGCCGACATCAGAGTGAAACAATACTAATTTCATGAACTTTAATCGTACTTTGACTTGGGAATGGGGTCCATTCCTGCCATGGTATTAGAAACCCAGATGATTTGGAGAAATCAAAAAAAGAAGTATAAAATTCAGAAGTACAGGTTACAAATTCACCCCCAAGTGTAGTCCCAGAAACTATATTGAAAGAGGACAAAATTAAGTATTAGTTATTCATGTCAGAGAGGAAGTACTAACAAATTGGGATATTGTAAATAGGCTATAAACTATCTACCTGATCAACAGATTAGTATGAGCCTGTGTAAAATATGAAATGGTTGTTTTTTAATAGTAGGATAGCTGTAAATGTTGATGGATAGTTGCAATGTAACATCATGAGTGAAAATTAAAAGTGCTACCTTCTGTATGTGGATCAAACTAAAAAGCTAGTGCATGCATTTATTTTACTGTGGGTATTCACAATTGTTATTTGACCACTACAGCAAAGAACAAACCATTGCTGCTTTAATGAAAGAATGCAGATTGTGAAAGTTTTTGCTTTTCTGATTCTCTGCTTTAGCGTACTAACAGCTGCATGATTCATACACAATTGTGTGACTGTCCGCACAAACTTAAATCACCTAAGAGAGGTGTGTATGGCCTACCGACCCCTAGCTCAGTAGACTACTCATTCAACAGATTGCTGAATCTCACAACTGACACTCTGTGGAAGAAGTTAGCTGCAGTGCAGGTCACTGTCACCACATATACCACGTGTATGAACAAAGTACCATTTTTGGAATAACCAGAGGTGTAAGGACAGACCGTGCAGTCTAATGGCAGTACTATTTGTGTACCTGCACATGTCACATAGAACAAGAACTGCACATGTCGAAGGTGACTTTGCACCATTGATATAAATTTCACCACATGAGCACTGGGCAACAATCAGCCCCCTAAGAACGATTAGAGCTCAGCAGCCTTTGTGCTTGCTAATAGAATATTTTCATGAGGACTTTGAAGTCCCACATTATAATTTTGGTAGCACAGTACATCCCAGGTAATGTCAGCATGTTCCTTGAGGTGCTTTACAACACATGTACTTCTGTGCATAGCAGAGGCAGTGAAACTTGCAGGAAGCCTCAGTGTGACAAAATGGTTTTGTTGGAAGGTGCAGTTTGTATTTTTATGGTAACAGTACATTGTTTGACAATAGAGATGCAATTTTTTGAAAATGCAGTATCATGGTATTTTTTTTGTTTTTAGTGAGGACGGTATAGCCGACTCTCCATCCAGCACTCATTTCTTTAACCAGAGAGCTTGTCTCTAGTCAGATGGTCACCAGCAGAATTTGTTGTTACTGTCATGGTAAGCAGTGACAGTTTTAGGCTACTAATTCTTGCCACCACCTCAGATAGTGTAGTCTTGAGCCAGAGTGTTCAGTTTCTGAATTTCCAGCCTCTGTAGGTGTATATGAGGACACTTGGGAGCTTGACAAAAAGTCTGTTATTAATCTTTGGACCAAGATGCTCTGCTGCCAAGTTCACCTATGAGCATCCTTATGTTTGAACTTAATGTTCTTTGTGTTTCACTATTGCAGTCATCACATTTGGGTTATCTGCTTGCAGTAGCCCTCAGTCTGCCTGATTATCAAAGTCTTGGGTCCTGCGTTGGTTGCTTTCTCATCTTTCATGACGTCAGGTAGTCAGGGGTATAAAGCATGTAGCTGACGTCATTACATCAGTCTTTCTTGACATGCGGTGCCCGAAGCAGAAGCAGTTTGCAAGTGCCGGTCGTCCGACTCCTGAAATTTTCGGTTTCGAGTTTCAGAACCAAAGTCTTCAAGAAAAGCTAAGTACCCCATTGGGGAAACTTTTTCTTGCTCTAAACCGATGTCAGTAAAAGTCAGTAATTGTATTTCTTGTGGAAAGCAAATACCTCATAAAGATTTCCATTCATATTGTATTCCTTGCCAAGGCATGGACCACGACGCACCTTGCTGTCAGTTTTGTGCCTTATTTAAGCAGCAAACTATTCGTCGTCAGTATACTTACGCTTCTAAATATTTTGGTACTTGGTTTTATCCTGATATGTCTTCGGTAAGCCATCCGACTACCGACATTCCGAAGAAACGCAAAGATAAAGACAGAGACAGGCCACCTAGGTCCAAAGCTGCTGATGATGCTTCTCCTAAGTTAGTCATCAGTTCGCCGGTACTCAGTGAGGTGCTTTCGCAGCACCTGATAACCGCTACTTCAGATTCGCAGGCCTCTACTGATACCCATTTGGAGTCTGGTATGCCACAAGATGCTTCAACTGTGGAACCCGCGGATGTCTCTACCTTGGATGGGTCTGGAGCCACTGTGCAGGCACCGGCTTCTGAGGGTGTATTCAGGCCTACTGACTTGCGTATTAAACTGACGCCATCTTCTTCTTCAAGGCCTAAAACTTGAACCATGGCTAGAAAACTGATGCCCAGACTGCATGGTCAGGCCTCTGTGCCTAAAAAAACAAATAAGAATGGCTGAAGACCTTATTACTTTAATCAGGGGAAGCCAACCTTCCCCCTCTAAGAGACCTAGGACTAAATTTTCTTATGATACTTCTGACCAGGATTCTGAAATTTCTGTTTCCTCTGATGACCAGGATTTACCCTTATCTACCTATGAGGATTCTGATGCAGAGGACTCTATTCCCTCCCCCCCCCCCCCAAGAGGATTTCTCTTTTGGTGAAACCTCGCATACACTTAGGGAGCATTTTCATTGGGAAAGCCAGGATTACTCTGTTTCTAAAAAGAGGCTTAGGGATTTCTTACTCCGGCCCCAGCACAGACATTTAGCTGTCCCTCCTGTACTAGACATTGTTAATGATGCCTTTCCGGAATCTAGCTTGGCCCCTGACTCTCTACGTCCTGCTCCCAGAAAACCTGATAGATATTACAGGGTTCCTGACTCTCATAAGTTCCTTTTTAAAAATCCTACTGCGGATCCTGAGACCATTTCACAGGAACCCAAGAGCATTAAGGCTACTACTGCCAAAAATCCTACCCCTTTTGATAGAGACTCCAGGGAGCTGAATAGATGGGGTAAGAAGGTATACACTTCTTCAACCTTGGCCATTAGGGCCTTAAACTGCCAGATGTTCTTAGTGTTTCACTGTTGCAATCATTACATTTGGGTAATCCTGCTGGCAGGTTGCCCTCAGTCGGCCTGAATTCCAAAGTCCTAGGTCCTGCGTTGGCTGCTGTCGCCCCTTCCCTGACATCAGGTCGTCAGGGGTATAAAAGATGCGGCCGACGCCATTTTCTTTAGTCTTTCTTGCCGCGCGGTGCCCGAAGCAGAAGCAGTTCGCAATTGCCAGTCAGCCGACTCCTGAGATTTTCGTGTTCGAGTTTCAGATCCGAAGTCTTCAATAAAGCTAAGTACCCTGTTGGGGAAACTTTTTTCTTGCTCCAGACCGATGTCAGAAAAAGTAAATAATTGTATTTCTTGTGGAAAGCAAATACCTCATAAGGACTTTCATTCTTACTGTATTCCTTGCCTAGGCCCTGATCACAGCGTTTCTGGTTGTCGGTTTTGTGCTAGATTTAACCAATGCACTATTAAGTGTCTTTTGCTTTAAACTATTTTGGACGCCAGTTTAATTATCCAGAAATGTTGTCTGATAGTCATCAGACTACCGGAGTTCACAAAAAATGCAAAGAAAAGGAGGGAGTGAGACAACAGAGGCCCAAAACCGACGGCGAAGCTTCTCCTAAGCCAGTCGCCGGTTCGCTGGTTCTCAGTGAGGTGCTTTTGCAGCCCCTGAAGCCCTTTACTTTAGGGTCGCAGGCCGCTACCGACTCCCACGTGGGGTCAGCCATGCCACTGGAAACTCAAGGTATTGGAGCCTCGGATACTATTCCTTCAGATGGGTCCGGAGCCGCTGAGGAGGCACCGGCTTCTGAGGGTGTATTCAGACCTAAACATCTTTACATTAAACCAACCTCAGCTTCAAAGGCAAAGGCTAAAGCACCTTCTAAAGCAAAGAAACAAACTCAAGAGACACGTGGACAGGCCTCTATGCCCAACAAACAGATGCTCAAAATGGCCGAAGATTTAATTACCTTGATAAGGGGTTCCCATCCCCCTCCTGATAAGAGGCCTAGGCAAGAGACTGACTATGAATCTTCAGGTCAGGTTTCCATTTCTTCTGATTCCTCTTCTGATCAGGAATATTCTCTCCCCCCTGTGAGGATTCTGATGCTGAAGAATCTATACCTTCAGCTTTTCCTCCAGAGGGCTATTCTTTTGGGGAAACCTTGCATACCATGAGGGACCATTTCCACTGGGAGAGCCAAGATTTTTCAGAATCTAAAAAGAGGCTCAGGGATTTCCTTTTACTACCTCAACACAGGCCACTAAGCCATTCCACCTGTGTTAGACATTGTAGATGATGTGTTTTTGGAGTCTAGTCTTACCCCTGACTCCTTACATTCAGCTCCTGTTAAGCCTGACAGATATTACAGGGTTCCTGACTCTCATAAATTCCTTTTTAAAACCCTTCTGCAGACCCTGAAACTATTTCACAGGGTCCCAAAGGAGTTGAGGCTTCCACTGCAAAAAACCCTACCCCCTCTGACAGATTCTAGGGCACTGGATAAGATGGAGAAAAAAGGTTTACACGTCTGCTACCTTGGCTATAAGGTCCTTAAACTGTCAGTTTCATATGCTCAAATATCAGCAACATGTCATGGCATTGCTTAAACAGAAAATGTTATTAAACTCTGAATGTGCAGAAAACAAGGAAATGCAGGATTTATTGCATGCAGCTGAACAAGTTGGAAAGCACACTTTGCAATGTGGTTTTGATTCTTTGGAGGCCTCCTGCAGGGCTGCAGTTACGGGTTCTGTAATTAGGAGGCATGCTTGGTTAAAGGAACAAAATCTGCCTGATCATGTCAAAGTAAAATTATTAGATGCACCTTTACAGCATGATACTTTGTTTGGTGTTAAGGCAGAAGAGGTGTTAAAAAAAATGGAGGACAAAGCTAAATCTATGCAAACTGTCAAAGATTTTTTACAAGTACAGCCACCTAGGTTTAGTAGACACTGGCCTACAAAGAATTGGTCCTTTCCTGTGTCAGACAGTTCTCAAAGGGGCAGATCTAGACGCCCTAGAGGCATATCCCAGGCACAAGGTTCATACAGGTCAAAGCAATGGGGTGCTTCTACCTCCAAAGTTGGAGAAGACAAATCACAGCCATACAGGAAACAGTCCCAATGACTTACCCCTGCCTGTACCAAGCACTTATCTCCTGGCGGCACCCTTAGGGGGAAAATTAGCACTTTTTTCTCAGAATTGGTACATTATAACCCAGGACAAGTGGGTTCGAAATATCGTGTCACAAGGGTACAAGTTCCATTTCCATACCCTGCCAAAGGCAAACGGCTGGCCAGATCTGCCAAAAAACCAATGGGCAGAGGCACCAAAACAAGTGTCATCCCTCATGGACATGGGGGCCATTCAACAAATACCAGGGCAAGAGCAGGGACAAGGATTTTACTCAAGACTGTTCCTGGTACCCAGAAAGGACAAGGCCTGGAGACCAATACTGAACCTATCTATTCTAAACACATTCCTGGATATACCAAAATTCAAGATGTTGACTTTGCAGCAGCTACTACTCATGCTGGGCAAGAACGATTGGCTTGTGACAGTAGACCTAAAAGAGGCATTACCTGCATTTCCCAATCAGACAGTTATGCAGAAGATACGTCAGATTCAAGGCTGGCTCAATGCATTACCAATTCTCTGCACTACCCTTTGGCTTATCTACTGCGCCCGGGGTCTTTACAAAGTGCCTGGCATCAGTAATTGCATTCTGCAGACAAAGAGGAATACAAATATATCTTTACTTGGACGACTGTACAATTCAAGCAGAGAACAAGGACATTCTTGTACAGCATCTGGCGTTTGTGCAAAGACTTCTAACATGAATAGGGTACACAGTCAACGAAAAGAAATCAAAACTAGTACCGTCTCAAGAGATATTCCTGGGTGCAAGCTTAAATACAACTGCCCAAATGGCTTCTCTCACGCCAGACAAACAAAGGCAACTGACTACCTATTTCAAAATGTTGGCAACAAAGGCCCAGTTATCTGCAAGAAAAATTCTGCAGTCTTCATGGCATCCTGCATCCTACTAATTCCATATGCAAGACTGCATATGAGGAAACTTCAGTGGTACCTAAAAAGTGTTTGGACTCAACATTGCCACAGCCTGGAAACAATGATTACTCTCATTCCCTGCCTACAACAGAAGTTTTGATGGGCAAAGGCTTGTCACCAAAATAAGGGACAGCCATTCACATTACCCCCACCCAGGCAGACACAACGGATGCATCAGATTATACCTGGGGGACCCACATGGCAGGAAGATGCATTCAGGGCACATGGTCCTCAACCCAACTGCATCTACATATCAATCAAAAAGAGATGCTAGCTGTTCAGAATGCCCTGACAGCCTTCAAGGACCTACTTCATTCGGGACAACTACTGATAAAGACAGACAACACCATGGTCATGTGATATATAAATAAGCAGGGGGGCACACATTCTTACCCCCTTTGCAGACTAGCCATGGCTTTGTGGGACACAGCATTAACTTACCAATTACATCTGCAGGCACAATTCCTGCCAGGAATGAAAAATACTCTGGCAGACAAACTAAGCAGAAACTTCATGGATCCCCACGAGTGGCAGATGGATCCACAAGTCTTCAGCATGATAACAAGGAAATGGGGATGCCCAGACATAGATCTATTTGCCTCCCCTCACAACTACCAACTAAAAAGATTCTGCACAAGGACTTATCACAGACAAGCATGAAAAGTGGACATCCTATCAGTATATGCCTTTCCCCCACTTCCTCTCCAAGGTACTCTTAAAGGCCAGACAGGAGAAGCCAAAAATGATACTGATTGTCCCAGACTGGCCCTGCCAGTACTGGTTTCCAGTCCTAAAGAACTTGTCTCAATGCCCAGCTTGGACCTTACCTCAAATACCTCACCTACTATCCCAGCAAAACAATCAGATCCTGCACAGCCAACTCAGGACTTTAAACCTGGCAGCATGGCGGATAATGTAGTCATACAAAACACACCTCTCAGTAAAGCTGTGATGGATGTAATTTTGGAGGCCAGAAGGCCTAGTACTAGAAAATCTTATGCTGGAAAATGGAAGAGATTCTGTGCTTGGAACCAGGCACAAGGAACTGATACAGCTGTGCCAAATATTCCTCAGATTTTACAGTACTTAACTAAGATGCTGGACAAAGGCTTATCTTTTTCATCTATTAAAATTCATGCCTCTGCCATTTCGGTTCATTACAATACAGAGCCACCAATCATTTCTCATCCCTTATTAAAGCAGTACCTCGGAGCCAAAAATTTAAGGCCTCCAAGGAGATCACCAATGCCTGCATGGGACTTCAACTATGTCTTGGAAAAACTCACCCTGCCTCCTTTTGAGCCAGCTGCTACTGCTGATATGAAGTTTTTATCTTGGAAAACAGCTTTGCTCCTAGCAATAACTTCTGCAAGACGAGTTTCAGAGCTACAGGCACTCATGGCTGTGGAACCTTTTATCATTTTTAATTCAGACAGGGTCTCTCTGAGGAGAAACCCAACATTTAGGCCTAAGATGGTGTCCAGTGTGGCTCTTAACCAAGCTATTCATCTGCCAACTTTTTATCCAAATGCACAGAACAATGGGGAGAGAATTCTGCATTCTTTGGACGTACACAGACAGCTTGGATTCTATTTGGACAGAACCAAAGTTTTCAGAAAGGCAGAGCAATTACTAGTGGCATATGCTGCAGGATCAGAAGGAAAGGCTATCTCATAGCAGACTATTTCAAATTCGTTTCTGCTACTTACACCATGGCAAGCCAGTGCCTAAGGGCATTAGGCCACATTGAGCCCGAGCTGCAGCCGCTTCAGCAACCTTTCTCAGGGGAGTAACAACCAAGGACATTTTAGAGGCTGCTACTTGGAGTTCAGTGCACACCTTTACAAAGCTCTATCATCTGCCACTCCACTCTAAGTCCAGGGCAGGCTTTGCCACTACAGTTCTACAGGGCCTCATAGCCACTCCTAATGCTGTTTAGCTCCAGCCTCCCAACCATAGCTTTGGGACTCTACCCAAATGTAATGACTGCAACAGTGAAACACGAAGAACATAGTACAGTTGTGTACACTTACCATAAATGTAGATGTTAGTGTGTATTCACTGTTGCAGTCCAGGTTACCAACCCGCCATCCCCCTTTCTTCTGATGGAACCTATCTTTCCTTCTCTGATTTATACAGCCTATATGGTGTATTTGCTTGTAGATGAAAGTAAAATTTATATTGGTGCATGTATTTATATATATGTATATATATATATATATATATATATATATATATATATATGTATATATCAATTTTGGCTACCCTTTTTGGGGGCACCTGACATCTGGGGCAAGAAAAACTAAAGAAAATGGCATCGGCCGCATCTTTTATACCCCTGACGACCTGACATCAGGGAAGGGGCGACGGCAGCTGACGCAGGACCCAGGACTTTGGAATTCAGGCTGACTGAGGGCATCCTGCCAGCAGGATTACCCAAATGTAATGATTGCAACAGTGAAAACACTCAAACATCTACATTTATGGTAAGTGTACACAACTGTACTTTTCATATGTTAAAGTATCAGCAGCATATTATTGGACTGCTTAAACAGAAAATGTTGATTCTTGATTGTGCTGAAAATAAGGTTTTACAGGATTTAATGTATTCTGCTGAACAGGTTGGAAAACATACTTTGCAATGTGGTTTTGATTCACTATAGGCATGTTGTAGGGCTGCTGTCACTGGGTCTGTACTTAGAAGGCATGCTTGGCTTAAGGAGCAATCCTTGCCAGATCATGTTAAAGCTAAATTACTGGCTGCTCCCTTAAATCAGAACCGTCTGTTTGGCAACAGAGCAGAAGAAGTTCTTAAAAAGATGGAGGAAAAAGCTAAATCTATGCAAACTGTTCAAGATTTCGTACAAGTACAGCTTCCAAGATTTAGTAGGCATTGGCCCTCTAAGAGTTGGTCCTTTTCTGCCTCTTCCAGGCCTTCTCAGTGCAAATCCAGATCCAGCAGAACACCCAGGCTTCAGTCCCAGGGCACACACAGGACTAAGCAGTGGGGGATCCCACTTCCAAATCAGGGAGTAGTAAGACTCCCCTCCATGGTAAACTGTCTCAATGACTTAACTTTAAAACTTCCAAGCACTTCTCAACTGACTGCTCCTTTAGGGGGAAAGATTGCTCTGCAGCCAAAAAACTGGGAACTCGTTACTCAGGGCAAATGGGTTTTAAATATAGTTTCCCAAGGATACAGACTTCAAT